>NC_135820.1:64882437-64997617 GCF_964213995.1 Mustelus asterias
CAATTTAGCATGGCCTATCAACCTAACCCGCACATCTTTGGCTGGGGAGGAAACCAACGCAGACAAAGGGAGAACATGCAAACTCCACACAGACAGTGACGTGAGGCTGGAGTTGAACCCGGGTCCCTGGCACTGTGAGGCAGCAGTGCCAACTGCTGCGCCACCGTGCCACCCTAAAGAACTCCTGCAGTGATATCCTGGATCTGAGATAATTGACCTCCAACAATCTCAATCATCTTCCTTTGTGCCAAGTATGACTCCAACCAGCAGAGAGTTTTCTCTCAGATTCCCATTGACTCCAGTTTTGCTCGGGCTCCTTGATGCCACACTCAATCAAATGCTGCCTTGATGTCAAGGGCATTCACTCTCACCTCACCTCTGGACTTCAGCCCTTTTGTCCATGTTAGAACCAAGGTTTTAATGAGGTCAGGAACTGAGTGGAATCTATGGAACATTGAGTGCCTTTAAGACAGAGATAGAAACATAGAAAAACTACAGCACAAACAGGCCCTTCGGCTCACAAGTTGTGCCGAACACGTCCCTACCTTCTAGACCTACCTATAACCCTCCATCCTATTAAGCTCCATGTACTCATCCAGGAGTCTCTTAAAAGACCCTATTGAGTTCGCCTCCACCACCACTGACGGCAGCCGATTCCACTCGCCCACCACCCTCTGTGTGAAAAACTTACCCCTAACATCTCCCCTGTACCTACCCCCCAGCACCTTAAACCTGTGTCCTCTCGTAGATAGATAGATAGGTTCTTAATCAATAAGGGAATCAAGGGCTATGGGGAGAAGGCAGGAGAATGGGGATGAGAATCATATCAGCCATGATTGAATAGCGGAGCAGATTCGATGGGCCAAATGACCTAATTCTGCTCCTATATCTTAAGGTCTAATGGTCTTATGAATGACTCTGCTGCAACCAAATCTGAGCATCTGTGAACAGATTATTGCAAAGCTAGAACCTCTTGACAGCGATGTTGATGACTCCTTGCATACAATACTGATGATTGAGAGTAGACCAATAGGGTGGTAACTGGCCAGGTCAGCCTCAACAATCCTTGTAATCTGCTGGAGTACCACAATGAGAGCCCACAGGCCATTTGTGCACTGCTACCTACAACTATAATGGCTGCAGTCTGGACCTGCGTGGCAGCAAGCTCATATCCCATGATCTCAGTCTGAACGTCAAGGGCAGCACTGAGGCATTGGATGACTTCTGCCTGTGCAGCAGTGCAAGATGTGGAGATGCCGGCGTTGGACTGGGGTAAGCACAGTAAGAAGTCTCACAACACCAGGTTAAAGTCCAACAGGTTTATTTGGTAGCACAAGCTTTCGGAGTGTTGCTTCTTCTTCAGGTGAGTGAAGAGTTGTGTTCACAAACAGGGCATACATAGACACAGACTCAATTTACAAGATAATGGTTGGAATGCGAATCTCTGTAGGTTATCAAGTCTTTACAGGTACAGACAATGTGAGTAGAGAGGGGGTTAAGCATAGGTTAAAGAGGTGTGTATTGTCTCCAGCCAGGACAGTTAGTGAGATTTTGCAAGCAGTGCAAGCTCAGACAGCGGCCACCAGCCATTGTAGCATCGCTTGGTGCACGAGTGCTTTCATGGAGTTGGCCACCACTTCCACACACTTGAAAGAATGGATTCCAAGCTCAGCACAAAGCCTATTGCCAAGTTGGAGCAGGACTCTGCGTTGCTCCTTTACAGTGGCAGGTCTGCCAATGCACCAAGCATCTTGGCCGATAGCCCACCCCAGAGAAGTCTTCATCTCAGTCATCTCCCGCTGATCTGGTGGTCTCACCCCCAGGGAGCTGCCTCTTACACTATTCCAGCCCCCCTGGTCTGGCTGAAGCCCACTTGTGCCCGCTGACTTATCAGGTCAAGTCTCAGATATCTGAAAGAGTAAATGATCCTGGACTTTCCAGTCCTGTCTCAGGCGAAATGGAAAGTTATTTGACGGACCAGCCAACGGCCCACTGACTTTGGGCTGGAACTTTCAGTCAGCGGGCGGGACTGGAAAACGCCGGCCGATGGGGTTTGCAAACAGGCCATAAGGCTGGAGCATACTATCAGCCTGGGTTTTCTCATCTATACCGTCTCCTCCAAGTTGCTCAGGAGATGCAACCATATCCGTCTCCAGAAATCCTCCTGTTGTATGTGACCTTGTGCTGCAAGAGAAATGGAATAGTGTCAGTGAGTTTGTCGCAATGTGCTTGGATGATGTATCTGTAATAGCTGAAAGCTGGAGGTATCTGAGAGCTGCGAGAGGTGGCCGTGAGGCTTGTGTGAGGCTAAGGTGGAGCATCTGAATGTTCAGCATGAGTCCCAATAGCTAGAGGTTGCTGATGGGCGAGTGATGGAAGACTGGAACATTGTTCAATTTGTGACAATGGCACTTAAAGTTGCACTGACTGACTTATTGGCCACTCATGTGACGTCAATGAAGCTTTAATGACATTGCAGCCAGGGCCTTTGGGGTCAGACTCCTTGCATTGACTTCCCGCGGTAACCTGCTCCAATTCCCATCTCAAGGTATCCCTGGAGGACCTCCTGATCTCAGTGGGAATCTAGACGTGGGTCTGCACTGCTGCATTAGAGAATCTCAGAGCCTCTTCCCTGGCCTGTTGCTCCATTGGTACTCTCATTCCTTCTGTGATCAATGTTTACAGCCAGAACGCACTCCTCATAGAGGTACAGGCCGCTTCGAGAAAGTGCAGGCTAGCTGTAGCTTGCGTTAGCCACACACGCATCTGGTCCCCCTGCTGAATGTGCAGTCGTTCAGCAGCGTGTGCAGTTGCGAGCTGCATACCGCAATTATGAAGGTGAGCAGGCAACAATATCTCATCTGTAGCCGATAAAATCAATTGTTTCGAGATAACTAAACAGCTTCTGCAGTTGAATATTTTCACGACAGCCTTCGTTTCATTTGTGAATCTTAACCTATTTGACCCCATGTTCATAAATGTTTTATAATGGGAAACTCCATTACTGATGTATTACAACCCATAACTCAAATAATTCTGGCCAAAGATCTTCAGGACTGATTGATGCAGACAGGAAACAAAATGGCCACGACTCTCCTATCTTGCTGTGCCCCACTAGAATCTCCCAGCGCCGGATTTCTGGCAGTGTCTGCTCTGCGCCAGAAGTTGGCGGGGAGGCGCAAAGACCATATAAATGGTCATTTGAATATGATTTAAATACAGTTAGCGGGCCTGGGACTGAAGTCTCGGGCCCGCTAGCATCTCTCTCTCCCCCCCCATCCCACCATAGTGGTTCACTCCAACAGGGTTTAGACTAGCTCCCCACTAAAGAGGAACCAATTGCCCGACTCCACTGGAGTGAAGGGGGGGGGCAATCAGGGCCCCCCAGAGGGTCAGGTAGCGGGGGTGTTGACCCCTGGGCATTGGCGCCTTGGCAGTGCCAGCCTTTGCCTCCTGGCACTGCCCAAGGGGCAACGCACCAATGCCCAGGGGGCACCTTGACACTGCCCATTGGGCATGGGGCAGTGCCAATGGGGCAGGGCATATGTGGGTGCAGGGCTGAGGGGGAGGGGCCTGATGTGGGTGGGGCTTAGGGGGTGGTTAGTGGGGGTGGGGCTCCTGCTGCCACTCTGCATTGGGGTTGGTGTGCGGAAGGGGGGAGGTCAGGGATCGGGGAATGCTGGGCAGGGGGAGGCGGTCAGCCTACTGGGGGAATCAGCACTGTGGGTGGGGGAGGTGGTTACTGTCCGGGGTTGGGGGGGCCCGGGAATGGTCGGAGGGCCAGCGATCAGGCCGGGGTGGGAGTTGGGGAGGGGTGGTTGGGGGGGGGGGGGGGGGGGGAGGGGGGGGTGTGTGGGGGGGGGGGGGGGTGGCAGGGAGCGCTGGTGTTGCAGGGGTCGCAGGGCTGGCCAGCGATTGGGATGCAATCGGCGCAGGGCCACTGTGCATGCGTCGATCTCGGCACTGACAGATCGCCGCAGGTGCAGTGGTCCACTCAGCGCACTGATTTCAGCCTCTCCAACAGGGATAGGCCCCGCCCCCTATTTTTTAATGATATTCACGTTGATGGGCTCTGCAATGCACGGAGTGTGGGAGATCCTTCTCTGAACTTCCACTGAAAAAAACCAGCTTGAATCACTCCAGTTTTCACATGAATTCGACACTTGGAATTTTTGGGGGAGAATTCCAGCCATTGTCTTTTCCATTTTGTCTGTTGGAAAAGCAAACTTTCGACATTTTGAGCTGCTCTGCTTGACTTCAAACCCAAATAAGGCGATCTCCAAGTTATCTTGTTTTTGAGTAGTAGCCAAGGGAGTTCTTTGGATCCATTAGATATACTGTATCTTAAACTGTCAGTACTCCCATGTTTCTCCCGTTCGTGCATCACAGTATTTCTACAACATCCCCCTGTGTAATTCAGCTTTATGGTTTCAAAAGCTTCATTGTATTTCCTGTCGAGTAATTAATTTTCTCTCAACTCTTTCTGGCACTGATCTATTCCAATGTGATCCAAGTGCTCATGTAAAATGTCTCCACAATTATTGTTTGGATAGTTAATAGCCAGCCAGCAATCACTTGTCACGCGAGTTGTTCTTCTCTGTGGGGAGTGAAGGTTTGGATGAGGCTATGCGGGCTGATCCTGATTGCCTATCAAAGATACCTTAGTCGGAGTGTGATGATAAATTGAGTAAGATAACCAACAAATCTTTCCGCTGCCTTCTCTTCTACTTTCTCAGAAGACAAAGGGAATTTGGCTTGTCAGCTACGACTCTCACCAACTTTTACAGATGCACCATAGAAAGCATTCTTTCTGGTTGTATCACAGCTTGGTACGGCTCCTGCTCGGCCCAAGACCACAAGGAACTACAAAAGGTCGTGAATGTACCCCAATCCATCATGCAAACCATCCTCCCATCCATTGACTCTGTCTACACTTCCCGCTGCCTCAGCAAAGCAGCCAGCATAATCAAGGACCCCATACACCCTGGACATTCTCTCTTCCATCTTCCTTTTTCCGTCGGGAAAAAGATACAAAAGTCTGCGGTCACGTACCAACCGACTCAAGAACAGCTTCTTCCCTGCTGCTGTCAGACTTTTGAATGGACCTACCCCGCACTAAGTTTATCTTTCTCTACACCCTCGCTATGACTGTAACACTACATTCTGCATTCTCTCCTTTCCTTCTCTATGAACGGTACGTTTTGTCTGTATAGCACGCAAGAAACAATACTTTTCACTGTGTATTAATACATGTGACAATAATAAATCAATTCAAATCAAACCTTCCCTGCACAATGGCTACAATATTTTGACAATGCGATCAGTGTATTTTACCTGCATACCAGTCCATCAGCTCTGAAAACTCAACATAGCTGAGGTACTTTAGGATATCTGACAGATACAAGAACTCTGACAGATGGATATATCAATGCCAGATCCGCGTGCTGTTATCTTTTAAAACTGTTTTGCAGGATTACAGAATTGGTTAAAAAAAAAATTGAGTTTTAAGAGTAGATTTTCACAAGTCTCATCTGTGGCCATCGTCCACCAGAAAATTGAGGGCCAAAAAAGTCTAAAAGCAAGGATTTGTGGAAAACATGTGAATAAATTCACCCTAGGCGATGACAGAAAGTTATTTTTATCCCAAAAGTTAATTAATTTGTCCGACTAACACCTTGAGTGAAACTTCTTACTTCATAACAAATTTCCCCACCAATATTCATGGCCATGCTTGCCTCCCCATAGAATTCCTTCAGTGCACAAGGAGGTCATTCAGCCCATCAAACCTGCACCGGCAACAATCCCAACTCGGCTCTTTCCCCGCAATCTCACGTGTTTACCCCGCTAATCCCCCTGACACTGAGGGGCAATTTAGCATGGCCATTCAACCTATGGACTTCACGCAGACACGGGGAAAATGTGCGTTTAGTCACCCAAGGCTGGAACATGGGTCCCTGGTGCTGTGAGGCAGCAGTGCTAACCACGATGCCACCATGCCACCCAGGCTCCAGAATTGCCTTATCTTTTGTCACCTAGATCCCACACTCTGAATTTTCTTCCTTAAGCCGCTCCACTTCTCTCTGGTTCTTAGAGATTCTGCTTGAAACTCACCTCTTTGACCAAAC
Organism: Mustelus asterias; assembly: GCF_964213995.1. Taxonomy (NCBI): domain Eukaryota; kingdom Metazoa; phylum Chordata; class Chondrichthyes; order Carcharhiniformes; family Triakidae; genus Mustelus; species Mustelus asterias. Next base: position 64,888,563 of record NC_135820.1, read on the forward strand.
CTCTGATCACCTGAGCAAACAGCTCTGATGTCCATTTGTAGCACTCTTAAAGGCATTACAAAATGCCAGGGTGGCACTATGGTACAGTGGTTAGCACTGCTGCCTCACAGCGCCAGGGACCCGAGTTCAATTCCCAGTTTGGGTCACTGCCTGTGTGGCGCCCTCATGTTCTCCCCGTGTCTGCTTGGGTTCACTCTAGGTGTTCTGGTTTCCTCCCACAGTCCGAAAGACATGCTGATTAGGTGCATTGGCCAGGCTAAATTCTCCCTCAGTGTACCCGCACAGGTGCCAGAGTGTGGCGACTCAGGAATTTGCACAGTAACTTCATTGCAGTGTTAATGTAAGCCTACTTGTGACACTAATAAAATAATTTTAAAAATGCAATTGTTGTTGCAAAGCCAAGTGTTCTTTAAGGCAAAACAAGTGTATGTGAAAGCAAATAAAATTATTTCCCCAGTGGAAAATGTGTTTAATTCATTAGGAAGCCAACATGCCAGATCCGGAGCGAATACAACTAGAAAATGAAGTGTTAAATTCTTATAAAATATGCAGGATAGTTGCTTAATTTAGGAAAAGTTAGCCATTCCTTTGTAACATTATTTTAACGTATGGACATCACAAATATAATGAAGTCCAATTTAAACAATCATGTGAAGAGCAATGTCATCATCTAGATCAGCCAATTTGCTGAACAGACATGTACATGTTACACCCAAATTGTGAAACTGCTTATTATCTACACCATGGTTTAAGTACTTGGGGAGAGACAAGGATAAATGTTTATACTTACTATGCCTTGCCAATAGCTCCGGATAACGCAAGACATTCTTTGAAACTAGTGGCTTGAGGTTTGCTTTTCCAATTGCCAAGTTCTGAAAACAGCATTATCGTACCTAAAAAAAATAGATTGCAAAAGATTTTTTGTAGATAAGTTAATTCTTAAGTTCAAATATATTCGATCCCACATCTATGGCTTTTACAGTATAACCACTTCAAAAGTTAAGTAAACCAGTACGTAATCTGATAGGTCCTTCAATAACTAAGGTAAAGTGTCTAATCTGCCGTGGAATTGCTTGTGGTTAATTTCAAATAAGCGGCTCTTGAAAATAGTTATTTCAAGATTACCCGGTAGCAACATCGCCCCATCCCAATGAACATATGTTCTAACTCATACTACATAGCTGGACTGTCTCTGCTACCAAGAGGTAATGACATTGGAATAAATCTCTGATATGACAATCTTAAACTCTTGTGTTCCACACAATTATTAATCACTCAGACGATACAAACTCCAGGCTCCAAGCAGAGCAGGAAGAAAAATGTAAAAAAAATTGTCAATTCTCTGTTAAGCAGAAGAACCGCAGACTGCGAGCCAAAGGCTGTAAATGGTTCTGTAAATATTGGTTAATTTTCAGCTTGCCACCCGGATGTAAGACACTGATTTTGTTCCATTTTTATAATGTACTGGGCTGGGGCTGATGGGGAAGGTGAACCTGCCAGCGGCGGATTAAAGCAGATTACTGCAGATGCTGGAATCTGAAACCAAAAGGGAAAAAAGCTGGAAAATCGCAGCAGGTCTGGCAGCATCTGTAAGGAGAGAAAAGAGCTGACGTTTCGAGTCCAGACGACCCTTGGTCAAAACTGAATCATGTCAGGAGCTATGACAAAGGGTCATCTGGACTTGAAACGTCAGCTCTTTTCTCTCCGAACAGATGCTGCCAGATCTGCTGAGATTTTCCACCATTTTCTCTTTAGGTAATTTTCAAGGTCAGTTTAAAGTCCTGGCATCAAGTGAAAAATTCAACACCTATATTTCTTCAACTTGACAGATCTGTTTTGGATCATAATATTGCTCGACAGACCACAGGACGGATAGTTATGGAATAAACTCTGCTATGTAATCATTGCTAAAATGCTTTTTATGTTATGGCCCTGATGGTTCAGTTAACAAATGTGAAAAATAAGTGATGAAGTATGGAGGCACGCAGACCAAGATCCAGAGTTCAAAATAACACCAGTGCTGAATTAGCAGCGCTCAGAGGCAGTAGTGGAGGAGCTACAATCAATCTTAGCTTTCCCCCAGCTCGTTTCCCATTTATGATGATGGTCACTGATGAAAAGTATGCATGTAGACTCTGGCAAGACCAAATTCATGCTGAGCTGTAATTAGAACTTGTGCTGGTACCAGTACCAGGTCCTTCAGATTCTGCTCTCGCCAACCTACACTTTCAAACTCATTAATGTAACTGGGATCAAAGCTGTGTGCTGACAAGCTCAATAGAAGTAAAAGTTCAATTTAATTGTCCATGTTCCCAAGTGAAAAGCAAATGGGCTTTGGCAAGAGCCATCACTTTCCTTGCAGAAAACAGCAAGATAAGGTTATTTATTTATCGTTCGGCTTAGTCACATGTCGCAAGCTGTGTAACATTATCAAGTTACCAAATCGACTTAATCATCTTTGAATTAAGTCAAGGATGCTCCATGCATAAAAACTATTTATTTTTCCTCTTCTCATTGAAATGAAATTGTCCGTAATAATGCTGACGACAAGGTACTGTGCGTAACGGAGTCCGGAGGGAAACCAGACCCCGGTCTACATATAGAACTTCCATGACCCCTCCAAATACTAGTTGATACAATGACACCCAATTGTTGTCTTATCAAAGTTCATACTTCCAATGGGGCTTGAGGAGATGGGCACTGAGAGGTTGTTTCCCCAACTGGCTGTTTCTACAACAGCCTTAAGTGTGGACAGAGGAGAAACAGCTTCACTGAAAGGTTGTGCATCTTCACAATTCCCTACTCCAAAGGGTTGTGAATACTTCATGATGGGATATATTTAAAGCTGGGATAGGCAGATTTTTGGTCTCTGAGATAGGGCGAGGGAAAGAAATCATGGACCCTTGTGCTTCTCTTGTTTCTGTGGCCCCTTATCCCACCCTCGCCCCTGTTAACCCTCCCCTTTGCATCCTTTAGGTGCCCAGAATTGGGAACCATAGTCACAGTGGGGTCAAACTGTTGTATATAGGTTTAACAAAACTTTTTGGCTTTTGTACTCTATGCTTCAATTTATGAAGGCCATTAAAAGTCCAGGTTTCAGTATGATATACTTTACTCCAGCTCTAATTCTTTGAACCTTGTCCTGTGCGATATCCACACACATAGAAATGACTTGAATCTTACAGGCACTACAAACAACAAAATGCCATGTACAAGTGAGAGTATTTTAAACTAACAGTGACATATTCTAGTGGCACATGGTTCCTGGTTTCACTTTGTTATGGTTCAGGTCAGAAACTCCAAAGTGTTTTATGAAGCTCGCCTGAATCATAAGTTTTGCATCTTGAACTTGGCTAGGATAAGCATGATATGTTTCACTTCAGGTGTGATTCAAAAGACCCACCAGGGGGCTTTTATCAAACAAAGTTTATTTAAGAATATAGTTAACACGTTTAGTAAGAAAATTAGCAAGATCTTTTATCAATTAAAGAAGAAGCAAACAATCATGATAATGTATAACCCTTAACAAAGGTATCTACAATATTCCGATCAAACCAATCCCATAGACAAAAGGTCCTTTTCACAGGTTTAACACAGCACAAACTAATGCTCACGTGATACTCGAAATTGAGTCCTTCGGTTGGAGAATTGGTTGGAAACTGTTTAAAGTCCTGGCAGCAAGTGAAAAATTCAACACCTATATTTCTTCAACTTGACAGACTGCTTGCAAATGTATGGAGACCCTTAGTCTCAATTCACTCAGAACAGGTTGAAGACCAGACAGCTTCGCTGAGAGACTGTGGTCCAGCCCCCAACAGCAGCAGGTTTTTGCCCTTCAGGAAAGCAACAGAATTTCCAAAAAAACACGAGGGAGAGAGAGGCTTCTCTTCCAGCTTGATGCTCCTAACTTTCAACTCCCGAAACTGAAACTGAACTCCTGTCACCTGACCTGCCCACAGTTTTATTCCTCCTCTCAACGATGACCACCTAAGGCTGTGAGCATGATAAACATTGACAGTGAGAGCTGCAGAGATCATGATTTTTTTTAAAAAACATTTCTTAAAGGTACATTAACGTCACCACTTCCAAGTTAAAAAGTGGCATAATCTTGCAGTGAATTGCCACCAACCAATAATGTGCTGTTTCTATCCACAAAAGTGGGCTTAAAATTACATTTTGCGTTGAGTGAGAAATATTTTCTCATTTTAAATTGAAACTAACCACACTTACAAAAATGCTCTGCATGGAGTATATAATCAGAAAGCAAAGCGCTGCAGATGCTGGAAACCTGAAATATAAACAGGAAATGCTGCAAACACTCAGTAGGCCAGGCAGCATCTGTGGAGAGAGAAACAGAGTCTACGCTTCAGGCCCATGATCGGCACTAGTTCTGACGAAGGATCACTGAGTTGGGACTAGAGGGGGTGGGGGTTGTTTGGGCCTGCCGGTGGCATGGGGGTGGGGAGGGGAGATCAGGACCGCCAGTAGAGGGACGGGGGTTTGGGGGGGGGGGGGGGGGGTCAAGGCTGGCCCAGACACATCCAGGAGGCCGGCAGTGCGGGGCTACTGCGCATGCACTGATCTCAGCGCTGACACGCTGACAGATCAGCGTATGCGCAGTGGCCCGCTCAGCGCTCTGCTGCCGGCCTCTCCAGTGGGAATAGGCCCCGCCCACAGATTTTCAGCGTAATTCACGCTCACGCACTCTGCAGTGAACAGAGTGTGGGAGATGCATTTTGAAAATCCCGCTGAAAAAACTAGGGGGATTTACTCCAGATGTTACGTGATTTTGACACTTAGAACTTTTTTGGGAGAATCCCACCCACTGACTTTCAGTGTGGGTTTTCCCCCTCTCCTGGACCGATGTGTGGATAAGCTTTTGTGTGCGTGCGTGTGTGTGTGTAGGTGTTCATCTCACTGCCAGTCTGAGGGCTCTCTCTCACTTTCTATCACTCACACTCACTCTTAATTTGCAGCTTCAGCGAAAAAGCCCAAACTTCTCAAGTTTCTCTTCCTAACTCTGCCTCCTCATCATTATCTTGGTGAACCTACTAAGTTTACAGTTTATTTATCAGTGTTACAAGTAGGCTTACATGAACCACTGCAATGAAGTTACTGTTAAAGTCCCCTAGTCGCCACACTCCGATGCTTGTTCGGGTACACTGAGAGAGAATTTAGCATGGCCAATGAGCCTAACCAGCACGTCTTTCGGACTGTGGGAGGAAGCCAGAGCACCCGGAGGAAACCCACGCAGACATGGGGAGAACGTGCAGACTTCCCACAGACAACGACCCAAGCCGGGAATCGAACCCGTATCCCTGGCACTATGAGGCAGCAGTGCTAACCACTGGGCCACTGTGTAAGCCCCGCACACCTTTTCTATTACTTTTATATTCTTTCTACGCAAGGGTGCTCAAAACTACGCAATAATCCTAAATATAGTCTAATTCCAGTCCGGTAAAGTTCCAATACTGCCTCCTTTCTTTTGTGTTGTGTACCTCTAGACAAACCAATGATTCGTTAGTCTATTTTTATGGCCTTGTGTACTTGTGATCCATCTTTTTAAGAAACTGTATATCTGCGCAATAAGACTCCTCTGCTCCATTTAACATCTTATATTTTTGAAGTATGCATTTCCTCTCCCTATTCTTATTTCCAAAATCTATCATTTCATATTTTTCTATGTTGAGCTGCATCTGCCCAATCTCTGCCCCTTTCTTTATCCTGCTAGTCTATGTCCTGTTATGGTCTTTCACAACTTGCACCGACTCAACCCCAGGTGCGGGAAGTTTGGAGGTTAATATCACTGAAGAGGAGTTTGGGGCATATGTGAAAGTGGCAAACTGCTTTCTCTCAAACCTGTCGAACACTGCAGCTGGGCCTTGCTACTTCTGCAACCTTGAGGCCTGCCCGGGCTGCAACATTATCTTGACTCCTGCAGTCCTTTAGTGGGGTAAACACAGTAAGAAGTTTAACAACACCAGGTTAAAGTCCAACAGGTTTATTTGGTAGCAAAAGCCACACAAGCTTTCGGAGCTCCAAGCCCCTCCTTCAGGTGACTCACCTGAAGAAGGGGCTTGGAGCACCGAAAGCTTGTGTGGCTTTTGCTACCAAATAAACCTGTTGGACTTTAACCTGGTGTTGTTAAACTTCTTACTGTGTTTACCCCAGTCCAACGCCGGCATCTCCACATCATGACTACCATCGTCCTTTAGTGGGCCAGCGTCTGTGCGGGAGCTAACGTACGTGTCCAAGGGCATCACCAAGAACCATACCCTGGCTGCCAAATCAAATGGCTGCAAGAACCCGGGCTCTAGCTCCAGCACAATTGGATTTTGAGCGCTGGGGTGCGTCATGGGTGACATTATTTGTGTTCATGACTTTGAATTTTCCTTTAGGTTTGGAATATTTGCATGCTGCTTATACGAATTCACTCCCATCCAATCTTGCAGGAGCGACAAACAACCTCGATATCTGGGAGTGCCGCAAGATGCATGAATCGTGTGAGCTCCCTGGTTATCGGGCATATACTTGCAGAATCTGTGTCTTGTGGTGACAGACAATCTGTACAATTATTTCCTGTTGATGAAAGCTCCTGGCTCTCCTGCTGCGGTCCTGATGGCCACAAGTGGGCAGCCAGGAGCACCCTGGATGGGGAAACCAGTCATTGCCACGAACCCTCGTGCTTTTTCCACCTGGCTGTCCTCGTCTGCCTGCTGGTCGTTAAATTGCAGGCATGTCTGAAGATGGCATTGGTCACAAGCTTGACACAGCTGTGTGCGGCACATTAAGAGATGCTGCACAGATTCCCCCACAGCCCTGAAATGAACCAGAAGCGTAGATGTTGAGGGTCACCGGCATGCGGTGACTACCCATGCTGTTGGAGGCAATTTCAGGACCTACTGTTTCGCAAATGAGATGTCACTGTGCCCCGAGAGAGGGGTAGCCTCCTGCGCCACTGGATCTCAGACATTTGTAGCTTGGTGTGCTGCCTGTATACTCTGGGTAGTGATGTCTTTGGCATCCCCTCCCTGCTGACCCTGCACCAACTGAACCCCGTGCCTCTCCTCTGACAGGTCTCTGCCTGCGCTCACCTTGCCTCGTCTTCCTCCTGCTCCTCTCAACCTCTTCAGAGCAGGTCTCCCCTGCAGAGTAGACTATCTCTATTGGATCAGATGTAGAGGACCAGTGCCTTGCAAATGATGGAACACTGTCCTCCGCTCCTCAGGAAAGCCTTCCAGGGAAGTCCACAAAGGGCCTCAAATGCTAAACAATAACTCGGAAACTCAAGCTAAACTCTGTACTCACAAAGCTATGAACTCGATCACTGAGAAACTGTTGCTGCTCTTGGAGGCCTTTTATCCCACCCTTGGATGAGAAAATTCGATAAAAGACATAACGAGTGCTCACCTGTTTTGCCTGCGCGACCAGCTAAAAATACCACAGGCTGTGAAAATTCCTGCAGATTAGACTTTTAGTGGCCTGAATTAGCCCTTCAATTGTGCATCTGATTTGCATACCTACCCACCACAAAATTGCATACATGCGCAATGATATTGAGGGGCGGCAGAGGGGTGGCACGGTGGCACAGTGGTTAGCACTGTTGTCTCACAGTGCCAGGGACCCGGGTTCAACTCCGTAACTGTCTGTGTGGGGTTTGCATGTTCTCCCCGTATCTGCGTGGGTTTTATCTGGGTGCTCTGGTTTCCTCCCACAGTTCAAAGATGTGCAGGTTAGGTGGACTGACCATGCTAAATTGATCCTTAGTGTCCAAAGATGTGTAGGTTAGGGGGATGAGAGGGGTAAATACCTGGGGTTATGGGGATGGGGCTGGGTAGGATGCTCTGTTAGAGAATCGGTGCAGACTTGATGGCCTCCTTCTGCACTGTAGGGATTCTATGATTCTATGAAATATTCCTGACATCCTCTTCCCGTGAGATTTTCTGCACTCCTGGGTCAGACATACGCCCAGCCCAGATGTGTAACATTCTGCCCGTGGTCCTTTATATTTAAAAACTTTAGTGGAGGTTTTTGTAACAGCCAGAGGTCGTGGTACACATTGGTACTAACGACATAGGTAGGAAGAGTGATGAAGTCCAGCAGCAGCAGTTTAGGGAGTTAGGTAGAAAGTTAAAACGCAGGACCTCTAGGGTTGTAATCTCAGGATTACGCCCTGTGCCATGTGCCAGCGAGGCTCGGAATAGGAAGATAGTGCAGCTCAACATGTAGCTAAACAGCTGGTGTAGAAGGGAGGGTTTCAGATATTTGGACCATTGGGATCTCTTCCAGGGCTGGTGGGATCTGTACAAGAAGGGCGGGTTGCATCTAAATTGGAAGGGCATAAATATTCTGGCTGGGAGGTTTGCTAGTGTCTTATCACAGGGAGATGGGTACCAAAGCAAAGGTGAATTAACTGAAGGGGAACCAGAGATAGGGCCAGAGAGTAGGGCAAGTAAGACTCAAAGAAAGAGCAGGTAGGGTGTGGTTGCTAATCAAAGAGGGTCTGGTGGTCTGAAGTGCATTTATTTCAGGTAAGGCAGAATAATTTAGATCCTGGATTAGTACTTGGAACTATGATGTTGCTATTACAGAGACTTGGTTAAGGGAAGGACAGGATTGGCAGCTTAACATTCCAGGATATAGATGTTTCAGGCGGGATAGAAGGGGATGTAAAATCGGTGGGGGAGTTGCACCACTGGTTAAGGAGAATATCACAGCTGTACTATGGGAGGACACCTCGGAGGGCTCATATAGTGAGGCAATATGGGTAGAGCTCAGGAATAGGAAGGCAATGGTGGAGGTTTACTATAGTCCGCCCAGCAGCCAGCGGGAGATAGAGGAACAGATATGTAGGCAGATTTTGGCAATGTGTAAAAGTAACAGGGTTGTTGTGGTGGGAGATTTTAACTTCCCCTATATTGACTGGGACTCAATTAGTGCTCGTGGCGTGGATGGGGCAGAGTTTGTAAGAAGCATCCAGGAGGGCTTCTTGAAACAGTATGTACATAGTCCAACTAGGGAAGGGGCCATACTGGACCTGGTATTGGGGAATGAACCCAGCCAGATGGTCGACGTTTCAGTAGGGGAGCAGTTCGGGAACAATTCAGTAAGCTTTAAGATACTGATGGATAAAGATAAGTATAGTCCTCAAGTTAAGGTGCTAAATTGTGGGAAGGCTAATTACAGCAATATTAGGCAGGAACTGAAGAATGTAGATTGGGGGCAGATGTTTGAGGGCAAATCAACATCTGGCATGTGGGAGGCTTTCAACTGTAAGTTGATAGGGATTGAGGACCGGCACATTCCTTTAAGGATTAAGGATAAGTATGGCAAGTTTTGGGAACCTTGGATAACGAGAGATATTGTGAGCCTAGTCAAAGAGAAAAAGGAAGCATTTATCAAGGCTGGGAAGCTGGGAACACATGAGGCAAGTGTGGAATACAAGGAAAGTAGAAAGAAGCTTAAGCATAGAATAAGGAGGGTTAAAAGGGGTCACGAAAAATCATTGGCCAGCAGGATTAAGGAAAATCCCAAGGCTTTTTATGCATATATAAAGAGCATGAGGGGAGCCAGGGAGAGGGGAGGAAATCTATGCGTGGAGCCAGAGGAAATGGGCGAGGTATTAAATGTGTACTTTGTGTCAGTATTCACCAAAGAGAAGGACTTGGGGGATGATGGGCCTGGGAAAGGGTGTATAGATAGTTTGAGTCATGTTGAGATCAAAAAGGAGGAGGTATTGGGGTTCTTGAGAAACGTTAAGGTAGACAAGTCCCCAGGACCTGATGGGATATGCCCCAGAATATTGAGAGAGGCAGGGGAGGAAATTGCTGGAGCCTTGAGAGAAATCTTTGTAACCTCACTGGCTACAGGGGAGGTCCCAGAGGATTGGAGAATAGCCAATGTTGTTCCTTTGTTTAAGAAGGGTAGCAAGAATAATCCAGGTAATTACAGGCCAGTGAGCCTTACGTCAGTGGTAGGGAAATTATTGGGGAGGATTCTTCAAGGTAGGACTTACCCCCACTTGGGAATAAGTGGACGTATTAGCGAGAGGCAATATGGTTTTGTGAAGGGGAGGTCGTGTCTCACTAACTTGATCGGGTTTTTCGAGGAAGTGACAAAGATGTTGTCTACATGGACTTCAGTAAGGCCTTTGACAAGGTCCCTCATGGCAGACTGGTGCAGAAGATGAAGTCATGGGATCAAAAGTGAGCTGGCAAGATGGATACAGAACTGGCTCGGTCAGAGAAGACAGACAGTAGCAGTGGAAGGGTGCTTTTCTGAATGGAGGGCTGTGACAAGTGGCGTTCCTCAGGGATCAGTGCTGGGACCTTTGTTGTTTGTAATAAGTATGAATGATTTGGAGGAAAATGTAACTGGTTTGATTAGTAAGTTTGCGGACAACACAAAGGTTGGTGGATTTGCGGATAGCGATGAGGACCATCAGAGGATACAGCAGGATACAGATCGGTTGGAGACTTGGACGGAGAGACGGAGTTTAATCTGGACAAATGTGAGATAATGCATTTTGGAGCAACCTGATAGACATCTACAAGATTATGAGGGGCATGGACAGACTGGATAATCAGAAGCTTTTTCCAAGGGTGGAAGAGTCAATTACTAGGGGGCATAGGTTTAAGGTATGAGTGACAAGGTTTAAAGGAGACATACAAGGCAAGTTTTTTTTTTTACACAGAGGGTGGTGGGTGCCTGGAACTCGCTGCTCGGGGAGATAGTGGAAGCAGATATGATAGTGACTTTTAAGGGGCGTCTAGACAAATACATGAATAGGATGGGAGTGGAGGGATCTGGTCCCCAGAAGGGTAGGGGGTTTTAGTGCAGTCGGGCAGCATGGTCGGTGCAGGCTTGGAGGGCCGAAGAGCCTGTTTCTGTGCTGTAATTTTCTTTGTTCTTTGTTAATTACCCTGTATTTGTGTAGTGGTAAAATAAACAAGTTGGTAATTTATGGGCACAGAACAATGTTCTTTAGAGTGGAACTGAATTCAAATTTGAATAGAAGTATGAACACATCTGGGAGAAAGCTGGCATAGTTCCAAGACTTGGCAGTAAATAAAGATGGCACAATAAAAAAAATGCTGGAAATACTCAGCAGGTCAGGCAGCATCTGTGGAGAGAAATAGATAACATTTCAGGTCAAGTAGCTGATTGAACTGAAGAAAAATAACAATAGAAGTGTTTATGAGCCAGCGGAAGTGGGGGAGAGGATAGGAATAACAAAAGGGAAGGTCTGCGATAGGGTGGAGGGCAGGGGAGATTAAATAACAAAAGATTTCCTGATGCAACAGCCAAAGATGGTATAGTAAAGAAACACAAATTCACAGTTTATTTATTAGTGTCACAAGTAGGCTTACATTAACACTGCAATGAAGTGACTGTGAAAATCCCCTAGTTGCCACATTCCGGTGCCTGTTCAGGTACACTGAGGGAGAATTTAGCATATCCAATGCACCCAACCAGCACGTCTTTTGGACTGTGGGAAGAAACCAGAGCATGCGGAGGAAACCCACGCAGACACGGGGAGAGGGTGCAGACTCCGCACAGGCAGTGACCCAAGCCGGGAATCGAATCCAGGTCCCTGGCGCTGTGAGGCAGCCGTGCTAACCATCGACTGGTCATGGATTTTGTTCCTCCTGCCCACTATCTCCATTACACTGTCTAATAAACTCTTACATTGCTTTCAGTTCTGATGAAAGGGTATCTTGACATGAAATGTGTGTCTCTCCACAGATGTCGCCTGACCGGCATTTCTTTTGTGCTTTTACTACTCTCTAAAACCTCCTTGTGTTTGTTGTTAAACCTGTTTGTCTAAGATGTTACTCATGAGGAGTCCAGGATGTGGCTGCTGATGTTTACCATCATCCTGTGTCAGCAGTTGAACCCATTGTTGCAATTCAGCAAGTTTACTCAATAAATGTAATCTTTGCCAACACTATGAGGGGCTTACTCTGTAATGGGTGACCCACCTCCTGAACCCTCAGTACGAAACAAAGTGCATGCCATAAATGCGTTGGAGTACACTCCGCTCACCTGTAGCAGCAACGTGTGGAAACTCAATAGCATCCAGGGCAAAACAATTTGCCTGTTTCTGCCAAAGGACTCAGTATCCACCATAAACACACTGATAATAATGCACCTGCCGAATGCCCTGCAAAATTTCACCATGGTTACAAAGCAGCTCCTCATTCCTCTTCAGCTTCGATCTCTAAGAAGTACAAGAAGTCATCCACCGTACTGACTTGAGGCCAATATCGCTGTTCCTTGGAATTCCACATTCAACGCAATTGATAGAGCATCATTGCCATAAGGACTATAACATTTCATGCAGAAGACCCTTAGTGTGTCAGGGAGATCAGGAGGGTTACGACGATAGGACCTGGGTGGGAATGTTGTCGGTTCAGGTTCGATGGGCCAAATGGCCTCCTTCTGCACCATAGATTCTAAGACCCACGTCTCAGTGAAGCTCAGTTTGACCTTGGTGCTGAAGAAACTTTTCGAAATAATAATTCGGAACAAAATTAATAATCACTTGGACAAATGTAGGTTACTTAAGGAATAAACTACAAAAGGTTGTGAATGTAGCCTAGTCCATCACGCAAACCAGCCTCCCATCCATTGACTCTGTCTACACTTCCCGCTGCCTCAGAAATGCAGCCAGCGTGATCAAGGACTCCATGCAACCCGGACATACCCTCTTCCACCTTCTTCCGACGGGAAAAAGATACAAAAGTCTGAGGTCACGTACCAACCGACTCAAGAACGGCTTCTTCCCTGCTGCCATCAGACTTTTGAACGGACCTACCTTATATTAAGTTGATCTTTCTCTACACCCGAGCTAGGACTGAAACACTATATTCTGCACCCTCTCCTTTCCTATTCCCCCATGTACTCTATGAACGGTATGCTTTGTCTGCATAGCATGCAAGAAACAATACTTTTCACTGTATACCAATACATGTGATAATAATAAATCAAATCAAATCAAATCGAAAGCCTGCATGGATTGTAAAGAGAAATTGTTGTGTAACTAACTTGCTGGAGTTTTTATGATCACATCACAGACAGAGTTGATAAAGGAAATACTTTAAGTACACATGGACTTCTTAAAGTGCCGCACAACAGACTTGTGAGCAATGCTATAGCACATGGAACGAAAGGGGCATTAGCGACATGGATATGAAACTAACTGAGTGGAAGGAAACAAAGGCTAGTGGTTAACAGCTGTTTTTTGGACTGCGGTCAGGTTTTTAGTGGAGTTCCCTAGTTTTCAGTGCTAGAAACCCTTCTCTTCCTGATATTATATTGATGACCTGGACCCTGGTGTACGGAGCATAATTTCAACATTTGCAGATGATATGAAACTTAGAACCATGAGGAGGTTAGTATAGAACTTCAAAAGGACTGTGACAGGTTGGTTGAATGGGCAGAGAAATGACAGATGAAATTTAATGCAGAGAAGTGTGAAATGATTCCGTTCAGTACGAAGAGCACAGAGATACAGAAGTAAAGGGTCACGTTATAAAGGGGTTGCAGGAACAGAGTGATTTGCCCCAAAATCATTGAAGGCAGCAGGCCACTTGACAGCATGTTAAAAAAGCATGAGGCATCATGGGTGTTGTCATTTGGGTGAATAGAGTACAAAAGCAATAAGTTAAATCTGTATAAAACACTGGTTCAACCTCAGCTGGAGTATTGCGTCCAGTTGTGGGCTCCACACTTCAGGAAGGACGTGGGATTGTCGGAGAGAGAGGGCGGCACGGTGGCCCAGTGGTTAGCACCGCTGCCTCACAACACCAGGAATCCAAGATGGCGCCGGAGCGAGGTGACTTCTTGCAAGCTGTGCCCAGCATATTTTCGAATTCTATCTTTTACTCTTGTCCTATGCTTCTAAAACTTAATTCTAACTCTTTTAAACTCTCTAACAATGCTTTAATGCAATTTCTTACTACATTCTGCACACTCTCGTTTCCTTCTCTATGAACGGTATGTTTTGTCTGTGTAGCGCGCAAGAAACAATACTTTTCACTGTATGTTAATGCAGGTGACAATAATAAATCAAATCAAAAATCAATTCCGGCCTCGGGTGAGTGTCTGTGTAGAGTTTCCACATTCTCCATGTGGACAAAAATGTCTTCATACAGCGAGTGTTTATGATCTGGAATGCACTGCCTGACAGTGTGGTAGCGATGGTGTCGACTGAGGCTTTCAAAAGGGAATTGCCTTAAAAGGAAAATACAGGGTGATGCACCTCAATGAGCACCCGGAAACAAGGCTTTAGTACTGAAGGCTTTAATACATTAACAATGAAACTACTAACACAAATTCACCCGTTCAGACTGAAGGGGTCCTGCCGGAGCAGGGGGTCTTATACCCTGCCACCGGAGGCGGGACCCCACTGGAGTGTGCCATGATAACACTTAGGACAGGTAAACACCCTATCCCAACAACATAGTACAACCCCCATAACAGCAACACCCTAGCCCAACAGTAACACAATAACAACCCCAGTGGTGAACCAACGATGGTTCACCACATTCACCCCTCCTTTAGGAACCAAAGGTGGCGGGGTGGATGAAAACAGACAATGACAAAAAAAAAATAACAGGATTCACAAGTCCAGACGGTCTGGAGGACCACACCGACGCTGCGATCTTCTCAACACCGGTTGCGAAACCGGAGCAGGTGCTTGCGGTGGCTCTCTCAAAGCAACATCTGGCTGTCCCCTCAAAGACTCCCGGGCCGGCCGGCCCTGATGAGGCGATGGTGCAGGGGATCCTGGAACGTTTGGTGGTGGTGATGGTGGTGATGATGGTGGCGCCGATCTCCGAGTCTCAGGCAAGCTGTACATGGGAGTAAAAGTGTTATGCACTGGTCCCGGTGCTGACCGCGCCACGTCTGGGGAAGTAATGAGGAGTAGTGGATCTGTGACTGGGGGAATAGGAGTGACAGGAGTTGCTACGTCCCCTGCGGGCGCCAGGTCTCTAATGGAGACAGTGTCCTCTCGCCCGTCAGGATATGCCACATAGGCATACTGAGGGTTGGCGTGGAGGAGTTGGACCGGTTCGACCAAGGGGTCGGACTTGCGAGCCCTCACATGGCGCCGCAGAAGGACGGGTCCTGGGTACGTCAACCAGGCTGGCAATGAGGTCCCCGAGGACGACTTCCGAGGGAATGAGAACATCCTCTCGTGGGGAGTAGCATTGGTTGCCGTACACAGGAGGGAGCGGATAGAATGGAGCGCATTTGGAAGGACCTCCTGCCACCGGGAGACTGGAAGGCCCTTGGATTTCAGTGCCAGTAGGACAGCCTTCCAGACTGTAGCATTCTCCCTTTCCACCTGTCCGTTACCCCTAGGGTTGTAGCTCGTGGTTCTACTAGAGGCAATCCCGAATGAGAGCAGGAATTGCCTCAAGTCGTTGCTCATGAACGACGAGCCCCTGTCGCTATGAATATAGCAGGGGTACCCGAACAGGGTAAAAAGCTCACTGAATGCCTTGATGACGGTGGCAGTCGACGTGTCCGCACAGGGGAAAACAAACGGAAACCGGGAAAATTTGTCTATTATGTTAAGAAAATAGACATTCCGATCCGTTGAGGGAAGGGGGCCCTTAAAATCTACACTCAGCCTCTCAAAAGGGCGAGTGGCCTTGACCAAATGTGCCCGGTCTGGTCGATAAAAGTGTGGTTTGCATTCTGCGCAAATCCGACAACTTCTAGTAACTGACCTGACCTCCTCCACCGAGTAGGGTAGGTTGCGGGCTTTTATGAAGTGGTAGAGTCTGGTGACTCCAGGATGACACAGATCATTGTGGAGAGCCTGCAAGCGGTCCTCCTGCATGATGGCGCATGTTCCGCGCGAGAGGGCATCCGAGGGCTCATTGAGCTTCCCTGGACGATACATAATATCGTAATTATAGGTGGAGAGCTCAATTCTCCACCGCAAGATCTTATCGTTCTTGATCTTGCCCCTCTGCGTGTTACTAAACATAAACGCCACGGATCGTTGATCCGTGATCAGGGTGAACCGCTTACCTGCCAGGTAATGGCGCCAGTGTCTGACTGCCTCCACAATGGCCTGAGCCTCCTTCTCCACCGCTGAGTGCCGAATTTCGGGGCCTTGAAGGGTGCGGGAAAAAAACGCGACGGGCCTGCCTGCCTGGTTTAGTGTGGCGGCTAGGGCGAAATCAGATGCATCACTCTCCACCTGGAAGGGGATGGATTCATCCACCGCGTGCATTGTGGCTTTCGAAATGTCGCTTTTCAAAACCTTGAAGGCCAATTGGGCCTCCGGCGTAAGTGGGAAGGTCGTGGACTTAATGAGCGGACGAGCTTTGTCCGCATAGTTGGGGACCCACTGTGCATAGTACGAAAAGAACCCGAGGCATCTCCTGAGTGCTTTCGTGCTAGCGGGCAAGGGAAGTTCAGTGAGTGGTCGCATACGGTCTGGATCAGGGCCAATGACCCCGTTTTCCACCACGTATCCGAGGATGGCTAACTTACGCGTACGGAATACGCACTTCTCCCTGTTATAGGTCAGACTCAGGCGAGATGCAGTGCGCAGAAAGTGTTGGAGATTCGTGTCATGGTCCTGCTGGTCATGGCCGCAGATGGTGACGTTATCCAGGTACGGGAAGGTAGCCCGCAACCCGTTCTGGTCCACCATTCGGTCCATAGCACGCTGGAAGACCGAGACCCCATTGGTGACACCAAATGGAACCCTGAGGAATTGGTATAGACGACCATCCGCCTCAAAGGCCGTATATTGTCGGTCCTCTGGGCGGATGGGGAGTTGATGGTAGGCGGACTTAAGGTCTATGGTAGAAAACACTCGGTACTGCGCAATCTGATTGACCATATCAGAAATGCGCGGGAGAGGATACGCATCCAGCTGCGTGTATCTATTAATGGTCTGACTATAGTCGATGACCATCCGAGGTTTGTTCCCGCTTTTGACTACCACGACCTGCGCTCTCCACGGACTAGCACTGGCCTGTATGATCCCTTCCTTGAGGAGCCGCTGAACCTCAGATCTAATAAAGATCCGGTCCTCAGCGCTGTAACGCCTACTTTTAGTAGCGATGGGCTTGCAGCCAGGTACCAGATTTTTAAAAAGGGATGGTGTCGTGATCTTCAGGGTGGATAGATTGCACGCGGGGCGTTTTGGGCAATTTGGAGGCTGCGGCTGGTTCCCTACGGCCAGTGAAGGGAGTGGCCCACCGTACTGTAGGATCACACTCTTCATGTGGACCATAAAATTTAGTCCGAGGAGAATTGGCGCGCAAAGGTGAGGTAACACAAGGAGCCTGTATTGCTCGTAGACTGTGCCCTGTACCTCAAGAGTTACCATACATCGTCCTTGGATCGGTACAGACCGGGACTGTGATGCCATGGAAATGGTCTGCTTGGCAGGGAGAACCCGGAGTCCACACCTTTTAGCAGTTTCAGGGTGTATGAAACTTTCGGTGCTCCCACTGTCAAACAGACAATTTACAGTTCTGCCACTAACCTTTACCTCCATCATAGAATGTTCCAGTCTGAAATGCCTGGTCTGATCCAGAGAGATCGACGCCACCGTTGGCCCCTGGGCGTCACTGCATGCTGCCGATGTGGATGCTGAGGACCCCTGCTGGTCGCTCCTAGTCGTCGTGGACCATGATGGCCGCCCCCATGAATCGCACATGGGCGAGGGCGCCAAGCGCAGCAACTCCTGGTGGTCTTCCTCCTCCTCTGTTTGCCACGATGGCGCCGTCCTGAGGTCGCACGTGGTCGGACCTCGTGGGTACTGCAGCGCCGAAGGAGATGGTCTCCGTTCTGGAGGGTTACAAGCTGCACTGCCGTTTTTAGGTTTGGACCTGCAGACTTTGCTGTAGTGGCCTTTTTTACCGCACTGGCTGCAGATTGCCGTTCTTGCCGGACACTGCTGCCGTGGATGCTTAGCCCCACCGCAAAAATAGCATCGCTGGCCCCCTGGAGCTGCCGCCGTCGTCGAATCGATCTGGGAGCGCGGGTTCGCGGGGCGAGGAGGGAGCAGAGCTTGCTCCAACCACGTTGACTGCACGTGGTCCTCGGGGTACAGCGCCAAGCTCTTCGACGCCGCCTCCAACCTCACGGCCATCCCCATTGCCTGGGTCAAGTTGAGTTTCCCCTTTTCTAGTAATTTAAGTCTGATATACGAGGACCCTACCCCTGCTACGAACGCGTCTCGGGCGAGGTCGTGCATGTACTGCTCGGCGGAGACGTCCTTACAGTCACAAGCCCTGGCAAGCTGCAGGAGTTCATTGGCGTAGTCTTCTATGGTCTCGCCCGACTGCCGACGTCGTGTAGCGAGGAGATAACGAGCGTGAATCTCGTTGGGTGGTGTAATGTACCTATTCTTTAGGAGCTCGACGGCACCCTGGTAAGTGGAAGCTGCACGAATGGCTAGGTAAATCGTGTCGCTTACCCTTGCGTGGAGGACCTGGAGTCTATCACTGTCCGTAGTGATAGCTACCGAGGCTGCCAGGTAGTCCTCGAAGCACTTCCACCAATGTTCGAACGTGTTAGCTGCACCGACCGCACGTGGGTCCAGTGTCAGACGATCCGGTTTTAGGATCTGCTCCATATTCTCAGTTAATGTATTAAATTGATGCACCTCAATGAGCACCCGGAAACAAGGCTTTAGTACTGAAGGCTTTAATACATTAACAATGAAACTACTAACACAAATTCACCCGTTCAGACTGAAGGGGTCCTGCCGGAGCAGGGGGTCTTATACCCTGCCACCGGAGGCGGGACCCCACTGGAGTGTGCCATGATAACACTTAGGACAGGTAAACACCCTATCCCAACAACATAGTACAACCCCCATAACAGCAACACCCTAGCCCAACAGTAACACAATAACAACCCCAGTGGTGAACCAACGATGGTTCACCACACAGGGGAGTGACATCATCAAATTGCTCCTTTAGAGGGTCAGCACAGGCTGAATTATTCCTTATTCCTGTAACCATTCTATGATTCTAATAAATTATATTTGTAATGTTATGACCAGATATCAAA
Organism: Mustelus asterias; assembly: GCF_964213995.1. NCBI lineage: Eukaryota > Metazoa > Chordata > Chondrichthyes > Carcharhiniformes > Triakidae > Mustelus > Mustelus asterias. The sequence goes on from NC_135820.1 coordinate 64,907,619, forward strand.
CTTCTCTTACGATTTAAACAAATTTGTCCTTCCATCCTCAGAACTCCCTGGGTTATTTCCAACCCAGGCCCCAGGGCCTGCGCCTCTGTGTCAGCTCATATTGACAGAAGCCTCTAAATTATCCTCCAAAACAAAATTCCACAGGGTCTGCACTCCCCTGCAGGAATCCATGAGCGGCACCATGTTGTAGAAGATGCAAATTGTACCAAGAATAAAAACTCAAGCAGCTAGGTAATTTACATCTTGTCTCCTTTCAATGTACTTCAGATACTTAAGTTTATTTATTAGTGTCACAAGTAGGCTTGCATTAACACTGCAATGAAGTTACTGTGAAAATCCCCTAGTCGCCACATTCTGGCACCTGTTCGGGTACACTGAGGAAGAATTTAGCATGGCAAATCCACCCAACCAGCGCGCCTTCCGGACTGTGGGAGGAAACTGGAGACCTGGAGGAAACCCACGCAGACACAAGGAGTACACGCAGACCCCACACAGACAGCGACCCAAGCCAGGAACCAAACTCAGATCCCCGGCACTGTGAGGCAGCAGCACCAACTGCCGTGCCACCGTGTTGCCCCCAAAACTTAAAAACTTAAAGAACTTAAAGAGCATCACAGAAAATTAAGAGCAGAGTGGGAGAAGGCACCTGTATGGGGTGGCATGGTGGCACAGCAGCCAGCACTACTGCCCCACAATGCCAGGGACCCGGGTTCGATTCCCGGCCTGGACCACCGTCCGTGCAGAGCCCGCACATCCCCCCATGTCTGCGTGAGCCCCCCCCGGGCGTTCTGGCCTCCCTCCACAGTCCAAAGATGTGTGGGTTAGGTGGGATTGGCCATGCTAAATTGCCCCGTAGAGTCAGGGGGACTAGCCAGGGTAAATGCATGGGTTTATGGGGATAGGGCCTGGGTGTGATTGTGGTCGGTGCAGACTGGATTGGCCAAATGGCCTCCTTCTGCACTGTATGATTCTATGAAAGCCTGTCACAATCGATCTGCCCAAAGGCATTGTGTGTGCACTACGGTTAAATCTGGGCAGTAATGTTTGACAAATGTGTAATAATTGCTTCATGAAGAAGCATTGTTATTAATTATAAACCGATGGAGTGATGCCCAGAATGTTTTCATGAAATAACTCTTAACCTGCAATCAGCAACTAGGCAAAGACACATCCAACCATTAATTAATAACGGTTGCAACTTCCTGTATTGTTCAGTACGAGGAGAGTTTGTAAGTGCCCACAGAATGGAAATGATGACCCAGTTCTGACTTCACTAACAGGAAATAAAAACACAATGGAATCAAGCTGCTAATGGCCGTTTGAAGAATTAAAGGGGATTATCGTAGGAAGCTCCTGTCACAAAGGAGTTCAATGTTATTGAAACAATGATGATATCCTTTGAGTGATGGAGTATACCCAGAATTGAGGTACTTGGAAATACCAATAATGTCACAGTGTTGATTATACCTTGACACCAAAAGTTCCTTGCCACAAATCATTGCTCAGATAGTAACTCAATGACATACAGTCCTCAAATGCAGTTGAGTATAAATCATCATAAAATATATTTAACATTTCAATACCAATGAGACATCAGCATGTTCGTCAACATCCCAATATGTCTTGGACCATGCTGAGTTATGCAAGAAACACAATGCAGCTCTTGTGAGTTTCCTGAACCCAAGGCAAAATCTCAGTGTCATGCTTCGGCAACAATGGAGCTTTATTGCCAACAGTGATACTGACAATCATGATTGGCATTTTTAATGCCTTTCACACCAATGTTAGCGCAGTTAAGCTGATCTATCTACAATGCGACTGATTGTTTCAGCTTTGGTTCAGTTGATAGTACTCCTACATCTAAATCACAAGGTTCTTGGTTCAAGTCCCACTCCAAGGTGTAAGCGTAAAATTCAAAGTTGACACTGCAGGGCAATGCTTAGGAAGCAGTGCACTGTTGGAGGTGCTATCTTTTGGATGAGATAAACTGAGGCCCCAGCTGTCTGTTTGGGTAAATTTAAAAGACCTCATGGCACTATTTTGAAGGAGAGCCAGGGAGTTCTCCCTAGCGTCCTGGCCAATATTAACTCATCAATTAACATCACATTAACAGCTAAGTTGTTCATTTTCATATTACTGTTTGTGGGAGCTTGCTCTGCGCAAACTGGCTGCCACATTTCCTACATTACAAAGTGACTACACTTGAAAAGTATTGGCTGTAAAGCACTGTGAGATATCCAATGGCTGTGAAATATGTATCAATGCAAACCTTTCCTCTTTTGGTTTTTTGGCACAGGCAATCGTAGATGGATCGGCTTTAAAGGATATGGATAAAGTAGAAGTGGAGCGGATGCTTCCTCTTGTGAGGATGAGAGGTCATAGTCTTAGGATAAGGGGTAGCAAATTTAAAACAGAGTTAAGGAGAAACTACTTCTCCCAAAGGCTTGTGAATCTGTGGAATTCGCTACCCCAAAGTACAGTGGATGCTGGGACAGTGAGTAAATTTAAGGAGGAGTTAGACAGATTATGGGGAGACAGGGTTATGGGGAGAAGGCAGGAAAATGGGGATGAGGGGCATATCAGCCATGATCGAATGGCGGAGTGGATTCGATGGGCTGAATGGCCTAATTCTGATCCTATGAACGTAAAGAACAAAGCCATGTGACCAGAACCTAGCTGGGCATATTCCTACACCATGCAAAGTCTGAAATTTGGTCTTTAGCCAACAGCAATGCTTATTTTGTTATCTGCTTCAAAATGACAGTCTAGAAAGCATGGCATTGATTGCTGATGTTCCTGTAAATGCCTATTTTTGAAAGTTCCCACCCAGGGTCAATGGAAACACCCGGGGTTACCATAGAACCGAAACAGAAACATGATATTCAGACAGGCTGGATTAAAAGGCATAAAATGATTGAAATCTGAGAGTCCAGCTAATCTGTCCAGGCTGGCTGACAATGAAAAGAACTTCAGATGGGGAAATATGAAATGCCAGTTGGTGCAAGATTTGAGGCCTTATACAAGAGCAGGTGACTGCCCACAGTAAACAGCCATCCTACCCAACCCCTACCCACTCATCAATAACATCATGACATTTTCATAAGCATGCCGTTTTCTAACTCTCTCTAATTAGGCAACACTGCTGCGAAATATGGAGGATGCAGTATGACGTAAAAGTTAGTCAATCTCGGCTATTTGTAAATTATGACAAAACCTCAGAACCAAAACTGAAGGAAGTTAATTTCTTAGTAAAAATGGAGGTCATCTGGTGATTTCACAACACGAGAGGCAGTGATGTAGTGATATTGCCACTGAGCTAGTAATCCAGACACTCAGGGTAATGCTCTGGGGACCCGGGTTCGAATCCCACTACGGCAGATGGAGAAATTTGAATTCAAACACAAAATTTGGAATTAAAAGTCTAAAGGTCACCACGGAGCCATTGTCGATTGTTGTAAAAACCCACCTGGTTCAATAATGTCCTTTAAGGGAAGGAAATCTGCCATCCTCACCTACATGTGACTCCAGACCTAATGTGGTTGACTTAAAAGCCCTCAGGGATGGGCAATAAATGCTGGCCTAGCCAGCAATGCCCACATCCCATGAATGAATAAAGAAACGATAGTATTGCATGTGCAGCTTCCTATAATCTGTAAAATGGTGCTATTAACTTCATGCTTTACAGTGACGCCAATATTGGAGGTTCAATGTGATGTCAACTTGAGATCAAGCATAAAGGAATATTTTACAGCAAAATGGTTACATTGCAAACTTGGGACAGAATTTCTGCTCCACCTTGTGATCTGGTGTGTAGCCCTGAAATTAGTCTTGAGAAACTACTCGTCAAAATGCATTCACCGCTAATACGTTTTGAATTATTGGCAAAAGTACAAGCAACATGCAGCATAATCTGCAGTTACCTCAATGAGATGGTAGATTTTAATACATAGATCTTGGTCAGAGTGCAATCTTTAACTTGCTCAGTTGGGAAATATGAAGTACTAATCAGCAGCTTAAAACCATTAATTGCGTTATGTTAAATAGAGACAATTTTCTGGCTGTCTGCGTCACCAACCAAAAGACTTCTAAGTGCTACAGTCCTGACAGTGAATTTCCAACAAAGACCCAGATCTTCCAAGCAGCAGCAATGACTGTCAGGTTGTCATTGCAATCGGGAATTCCCCCGACTCGAGGCTGCTGCGCAATTCTACCGGGGGCTTCCGAACCTGGCTTTCACAGAAATGTGCAACACAGCATCCCAGAGAGAGCTCTGTCAAAGTACAGTAGGCACAGTAAGAAGTCTCACAACACCAGGTTAAAGTCCAACAGGTTTATTTGGTAGCACAAGCCACAAGCTTTCGGAGCGCTGCCCCTTCATCAGGTGACTCACCTGATGAAGGGGCAGCGCTCCGAAAGCTTGTGGCTTGTGCTACCAAATAAACCTGTTGGACTTTAACCTGGTGTTGTGAGACTTCTTACTGTGCTTACCCCAATCCAACGCCGGCATCGCCACATCAAAGTAGAGCAGACCAGGGCAAAACAGGACACGTCCCCCCCCCACGCCAACACCCCCCCACCGCCTTCTTAATGTCACTAGCTGCCATATGGTAAATATAAAGTTCCTGTTTGAATGTTAGTGCTTGAATATCAGTGCGTTAGTCAGTGGGTGGATGGGTAGGTGAGTGAGGCGGGTACCTATATATGGGGAGATGGGTGAGGTGGGTACCTGTGTATGGGAACATGGGTGAGGTGGATAGGGTGACAGGTGGGTGAAGTGGTAGGTGAGTGAGATAGTAAGTGGGTTTAAAGTTTATTTATTAGAGTTACAAGTAGGCTTTCATTATAACTGCAATGAAGCTACTGTGAAAATCCCCCAGTCGCCACACTCCGGCACCTGTTCAGGTTCACTGAGGGAGATTTTAGCATGGCCAATGCACCTAACCAGCACGTCTTTTGGACTGTGGGAGGAAACTGGAGCACCCGGAGGAAACCCATGCAGACACGGGGAGAATGTGCAAACTCTGCACAGACAGTGACCCAAGCCGGGAATCGAACCCGGTGCTGTTCGGCAGCAGTGCTAACTGCTGTGCCGCCGTGCTGCCCCTGGGTATTTGGATCTGAGGGATAGTTGGGTGGTCAAGGGAGGTAGTCAAGTGGTTGGAGGGTAATCAGTAGAGGAAGGTACTCAGGCCAAGGGGATTGACGGGTTGGGTCAGATCAGAGGATAGTCGAGTGGGGAGGGGGGGGGGGGGTGGTGGTAGGGGGTGTAATGCAGTGATCGGAGAGTTAGTCTGGTGGTCAGGAGAGAAGGTGGATGGATGATTAGGGGTTTCAGTTGTGGAGTTACCCAGGTGTTAAACTAGGTTTTAACCGGTCTAATGTTTCCTCGCTAAGTATCCAGATAAGTACCGCAGATCTCTCCCGAGTGTCCAACTTTTGGACTGAGTCAGAAACATTCGCGGAGGGTCCCGGGTCTTCTGTTATCTGGTTATGGGGTGTCTGTGCTCATCAGGAATCAACACTCTCAGTAGGAAACAAGAGAAAATATTGGAACTTCCCCACAAGGCAAGGCTCCAGGAAAGCTGGGGAAGTAATAGCGAAAGAAACAATGGTAACAAATAGATAGGCTGCTCTTAAAATGAACAAAAGCACTCCATCAAAAACTGGCATCCAAGGATAAGATCCAATCTGAAATTAGCGAAGCTTTATCCAATATTGGTGCGCGCCAGAAAATAGACTCTGGACAAATTACATATATTTGCATTTCTTTTATGTTCAATTTAGTCCAAACTCAAACATGACTCTAGATTTCTTGATGTATTAACTCAAAGGGGGTTTTTGATGAAAGCATTGTTAGATATTCTGTTTCCTATGTCTGGAAGAAAGCCGTATCACCTGTTTTGGCTTGGGTTCAGTTGGAGGTTTTGCTGGTTCCACCCAGATATTTAGGTCACAATGTGTCTCTCTGCTGACAGATGTTCTCAACAGAAGCACTGATGTTCTTGCCACCTGGTTTCAGGGTCAATGTAACAACAATTGAAAGTCAAGTGATTGACAAAATGACTTAAATTCAAGCTGTTCTACATACACACCACACTACCCTCTGCCAATAATGAGAATAGCACTTAGTAAATAGGTGCTGCAAAGCAATCTCAATGCTTTGTTTAAACATGGGGCGGCACGATGGCACAATGATTAGCACTGCTGCCTCACAGCTCCAGGATCCTGAGTTTGATTCCCGGCTTGGGTCACTGTCTGTGTGGAGTTTGCACGTTCTCCCCGTGTCTGCGTGGGTTTCCTCCGGGTGCTCTGGTTTCCTCCCACAGTCCGAAGATGTGTGGGTTAGGTTGATTGGCCATGCAAAATTGCCCCTTAGTGTCGCGGGATGTGTAGGTCAGAGGGATTAGTGGGGCAAATGTGTGGGGTTGTGGGGATAGGGCCTGGGGTGAGATTGTGGTCGGTGCAGATTCGATGGGCCGAATGGCCTCCTTCTACACTGTAAGGTTTCTACGATTCTATGTCCCTCTGGCCTAAATGTTAGACTTGGCTTCTCGTTTCTTCACCTTCAGTTGAGCATGTGGTCTATTTTTGCAGAAACTTACATGTGTTACACTATGCCCTGCAATTGGCTTGTATATATATCTGACTTACTCTCACATCCAAATACATTTGGGAAATTTCTATTACAGTGTATGAGTTTCTTTGCTGCAGCCAGAGGTGAGTACGGACAAAAGAGGTGTCTACCGCATCTTCAGAAATTTCCATATTCCCAGTATAACAAAACCTTACAATTGCAAATCTCAACACTAAATATTCAACGCCACTGCTTCTCTCAGGCCTTCATCCCAGTCGAAGGGGAGAGGTATTGTCGAGATCAATGAGAGAATTCCTTGGCCTTGTTAGATCTGAAGCCAAAAGACTTACTGGGACGCGTAATCAATGTGGCGGAATGTCAATATTATTTTCCTGGGGCTGTATTTCACCCTGCCCCATCTCTCACTGGTTTGTCTCTCTTGCCAGTGGGACAGGAAACACCTCAGGGGGCTGCTGATGAAATCCGACATGCTGGTTTATAGAAATGAGTGGAGAGTGTATCAGGTTTTTGCTTAATTAGTCGGTGGGTCAGTTTTTGCAACACGAAACCGGGCCCAAAATGCTACTGAGGGAAGTTTTGCAGGAGTAGCTGACTTATCATTGCTTGGATCATTGGTCTGTCTGATTTTCTTAACACTGAAATCTGCTACAATTGCTTACTATTATGGATGGTTCACCAGGCCAGTTCAAAGGGCACTGACGATAACTATATTTCTCACTGTCTTGCAGCTTACAGCCAGCTTTAGCATTGTTTAATGCTTAGTAATGAACAAAATACAACCACTACTCACTGAACCTTTGAGGAAAGGTCAGCAATCGTACCAGAATGGAATAAATTGTGCTGTAATTATGCACAAATGATAGTTTGAACTTTGCACAGCACTATTGTCATTCAGAATTTTTTTTCATTGCCAAGGAGTAGCACTACAGTAATATTTAACACTGCATTTAATATCACACTGCAAAACATTTTCAGGAACCCAGCTGAATGAAAATGTGTGCGCGAACAGGCTGAAGGCAAAACAAACACAATTTTCTGCTGCATTACACATTGCATTCCATTACATTCCACCATTCTCCAGCGCAAGAATGTCACAAATTGTAGCTCTAAACTGATCGTTGAAACTTTCACATCAAACTGAAGCGAGCTACAAAGTATAAGATAAGCAGACTGTGTCTGCGTGGGTTTCCTCCGGGTGCTCCGGTTTCCTCCCACAGTCCAAAGGTGTGCGGGCGAGGTTGATTGGCCATTCTAAATTGCCCCTTAGTGTCCCGGGATGCATAGGTTAGTGGGTAAATATGTAGGGATATGTGGATAGGGCCTGGGTGGGATTGTGGTTGGTGCAGACTTGATGGGCCGAATGGCCTCTTTCTGCACTGTCGGATTCTATGATTCTATAATTTCTACCAGACGCTGAGGAAATACAGTCGTCGTTAACTTCCTTAGCATCGCACCGTTGCAACTTTGCAAATTTGTGGTTTACTACTTGCAACAGTAAGTATGGTATTTGGGCTTAGTCAAGATAAACCCAAGGGCTGATGGGAATAAAGTACTGCTTTCTATTCATTGTTGTGTAGGAAGTTGTTAAAATACTGTGAGGATGCTTTCAGTCCTTCGTCACGTCCAGCTCATTTGAAATCCAAGAGATTTTTAACTGAAAGATACCACAGCTGCAGACTTGAAGCTTTGCACTGTGCAGTTTCTGACAATACTGTACCACACGCTGACAGCAACACAGGTGCATCTGTTATTGACCGAGAGCAACCAGAGTATAAGTGCCCTAATTGGATATCAGTATTTAACGGTAGACTAATGGTGGGCATTGACTGGAGATTCACTTGAGCCCTAGAAATGAACACAGACTAAAACCATGGCCGCTAGGCTAGGAGGCGTATGCTTGCAATGGGTAACTGTGCAAATAAATAAATAAGTGTGTAAGGATTGCCTCAAGCTTTATCTTTCACCAACCTTTGAAACCCGGATAGGTCAGACGGTAGAGCATCAGACTTTGAGGCTGGCACAGTGGTTAGCACTGCTGCCTCACAGTGCCAGGGACCCATGTTCGATTCTGGACTTGGGTGACTGTCGTGTGGCGTTTTCACATTCTCCCCATGTCTGCATGGGTTTCCTCCGGGTGCTCCCGTTTCCTCCACAGTCCAAAGATGCGCGGGTTAGGTGCATTGGCCACGGTAAATCGCCCCTTGTCTCAAGACGTGTAGGTTAGATGGATTAGCCATGAGAAACGTATGGGGTTACACGGATAGGGTGGGGGAAGAGGGCCTGGGTAAGATACTCTGTCAGAGAGTCGGTGCAGACTCAATGGGCCAAGTGGCCTCCTTTGGCACTGTAAGGATTCTATGAGCTTCCATGAACCTGTTTTCTCAAATGCGAGATGATATTAGAGGATGTTTGCCCAATGATGAAAGTTGGAAATGGAGAAAAAAATTCAGGTAGTAAAGTATAATCCTAGTAGATGTGAAAAACAGCTGAAAGCAAGGGTAAATTGTCAGGGTATGATGATCCTCTCTGACGCCCTCAGCTTCTGACACATATGACCACTGAAATAATTAAGCAGATTTGTGAACGTCAGTTATATCCTTGCCAGAGAGGAAACAAGGTACTCCCTTGGTATTGCTGCTTCCTACCAGAGGCAAAACAGAAGCATTTTCAGAGTTGGATGACTGTCAGTTGGATAGTGATGAAGGCTTGGTTCTTCTATTCGAAATCTTGGATGAAATTTATAAGAAGGATGATCTGTTGCATGCTGGAGGCAGTCAGACTTTAATAGAAAACAGATGATCACTCCATGGAGGAATATATCATGGACTTTAACAGCTTATATAAAGGATTGATGAGAATCAACATGGAGATTGCTGGATCAGTACTCGCGCTATAATTGTTGGATTGCGCTGAGATGTCTCATACGGATACTCTCCTCATTCTAATGGCTGTTTAGTTCTTGGAGATCTGTTCTTTCTGGGTCAGATGTCTGCTGCCAAGAAAGAAATGCCTGGGGAACTAATCATTTACACCAGCCCTTTTAGTGACACAGATAGCCCATGTTGCACTGATGCAAGAATCAAAGGCATCGCTTCTCGGCCTTTTGGCTAAGATCAAGTGTAGTATCGGATCTGCACTTGGTTGAGGTCATGGGGTTATGCTGAGGCTTCATATGTTTCATATGAAGCAATTTTTAAAAGCGGCATCTCGGCCTTTTGGCTAAGATGCAAATGAGCTCAAGTCTTGGAGGAGGATCCTCCCCCTTCTCCAATCAGCTTGACTCATGTAGATCAGGCCCAGGACAGGGTGGCTTAGTCACCCGCCCTGTCTTGTCAGCCTGGATCGGAAATGTCTCAACTTGTTGAGACTCTGAATTGGATTTGATCTGATTGAATTGGAAAAGTATTAAAAAAAAGAATCAAAGGGTCTCAAAATTGTCCACACACTGGACGCATGGGTCAGTACCATGGAAGGATTAGAGCAAAGCAGAATGAGGATCGCAGTTTGGGCTATGATAGCAGGAGGCAGAGTTGGAGCAGCAATTATAAATTAATCCCAGGAAGGCACAGGAGCAAGTTATCAAATGCTTCAGGTGCGATTCAAAGTATCATGTCCATAAACAGAGGGGTGGGTCCTCAAGACGACACAAAGGATTCTGAGAAAGGGGATGAAGGCGATAATGAATCCGGAAAAAAAACAAATCGCAGTCATCGCAAGGAGTTTTAATTCCGTGCTGAATATGATGATCACAGCCTCTAAACTGTGCAGTGCTAGATATTGCTTGCGCATCAACAATATATGGAACACATTGGTTAACACGTTATCTTGATTCACTAAGTGGTGAGGCTCAGTGCAATATTAGGGAAAGCACTACTTGCTTCATTTGATGATGACAACACACTGAGATCAGCAAAGAGAGTTGTAGTTCCAAGTAAAATAGCTGAAGTCAGCCATTTCATAATGTCTGATATAGTCATAGTGAGATACCTTACGGAGATTAAATCAGTTTGGGTAGAGATGAGAAATAGTGAAGTTAAGGGCCGGAGTTTTACCGGCCCGCCCACCACGGGAATCGGAGTGGGTGAGGGGCGGAGAATGGGAAGGTCCTTTGACCTTGTGCGGGATTTTACAGTTTCCAGATGAGCGAGGCTATAAAACCCCACCGAAGAAGTTACTTCTGGGAGTGGTTTCTCGGCCCCCTAACAATAATCACACCTAGGATGGGGTATACAGGAAGAAATAATGTGGACTTGTGAGAAAGGTACAATAATGATCATGGGTGATTTTAATCTACATATAAATTGGGCAAATCATATTAGCAAAGGTAGCCGGCTTGGTGAGTTCATAAAGTGTTTTCAGGATAGTTTCAGAGAGCAGGCTGCACTAAATCTAGTAATGTGCAACAAGACAAAATTAATTAATGACTTCATAATAAAGGAGCCCGAGGTAGTAGTGATCATAATAAGATTGCATTTCACATTCAGTTTGAGGGAGAGAGGAGTGGATTTAACACTAGTGTTTTAAACTTAAATATCAACAACCCATGAGGACATGAAGACAGATCTGGCTAAAGTGAACTGGGGAAACTAAGTTCAAGGATAAGTCAGTGCAGATGTAGTGGTAGCCATTTAAGAAGATATTTCAGAATGCTCCGAAAAGACACATTCCATTGAGAAAGAAAGAATAAGAAAAGTCACACCATCTGTGGCTAAATGAAGAAGTTATTAAAGATAGTGTCAAATTGAAAGAAAAAGTGTATAATTCTGCAAAGTCATGGGGCAGATCAGAAGATTGGACAAAATATAATGAACAGCAAAGAGAGACCAAAAGATTAATAAGGAGGAAGTAATTAGGAGTACGAGACAAAGCTAACTAGGAAAATAAAAACAGATAGTAAGAGTCTCTACAGGTAGGAACTGCAGTGGCAGCAGTGTGTACCGTCTACAAATGCACTGCAACAACTCAGCAAGGTTCCTTCGACAAGACCTTCCAAACCCAGGATCTCTAACACCTAGATGGAGAAGGGCAGCAGATGCAGATGGTCCTGGTACTTTTCAGGATCAATCAATTCACAGGTAGGCAGATATGAAAACTTGGATCCTGCGATTCCACAATGCATTGGCTTGAAAAGTATGGAAAGCCAGACAAGACATACAACACAGAAGAGTCAGCTAACAGGAAGCAAAGAGTAGGTAGGAATAAATGGGTCTTTTTCAAAATGTAACAAGTCCAGTGCATTGCGGAATCATGGGATCCAAGTTTTCTTATGTGTCTACTTGGGTATTGATTGATTGATGTGACAAGTGGAGCGCCACAGGGGTCAGTGCTGGGATCTCAACTGTTTACAATTTATATTAATAACTTGGATAAAGGGACCAAATATACGTTTGCTACATTTGCTGATGTCAGAAAGACAGGTAGCAAAATAATGTGTGAAGCAGACATAGGAAACTGAAAAGGGACGCAGGTTAAGTGAGTGAGTAGAAATTTGGCAGGTGGAGTACAATGTGGGAAAATGTGAACTTGTCCATTTTCGCCGGGGGAATAGAAAAGCAACATATCATTTACATTGAGAGATCGCAGAGGAATTTAGGTGTCCTGGTACGTGAAAAAGTTAGTATGCAGATACAGCAAGTGATTAAGGTTGAATGTTGTTGTTTAATGCAAGCAGAAATGTTGTGCTACAGTTGTACAGGGTATGGGTGAGACCACATCTAGAGTACTATGTACAGTTTTGGTCTCCTTATCTAAGCAAAGATATAGAAGCAGTTCAGAAAAGATTCACTCGACAGATACCTGGGGTGGGAGGTGTTATCATATGAGGAAGTTTGGAGTTTAGAAGATTGAGAGGTGATCGTATTGAACATATAAGATCCTGAGGGAACTTGACAAGGAGGATGCTGAAAGGATGTTTCGTCTTGTAGAAGAGACTAGAATTAGGGGCCACTGTCTAAAAATACAGGATGTCCCATTTAAGACGGAGATGAGGAGAAATCTTTGCTCTCAGAGGGTCGTGAATCTTTGGAACTCTCATCCTGAAAGAGCAGTGGAGGCAAGGTCATTGAATATTTTTCAGACAGGGGTAGTAGATAGATTCTTGACTAACAAGAGAGATCAAAGGTTCCTGAGGGTAGGTGGAATGTGCAGTTGAGGCCAGAATCAGATCAGCCATGGCCTTAATGAATGGCAGAGCAGATTCAGGGGCCCGAATGGCCTACTCGCTCTTAGTTTGTATGCTCATATATCAACACTGTTGCATAAACCTTCTATGAAAAAGGCACAAATTAAATTTGACATGGAGGCTGATCAGGCAATTATTTTTAGAAAGTCAGTGGATCTGAAGTTTACCCAGTGATGACATTTTGTCCTCTTAACAAAACCTGATGTTTATCATCAGAGTTTTAAATGGTTATTAATGGCAACAGGTGATAAGAATCAGAGTAAAAAAACAAAATGTCTTAAAGTTACATGGAAAATTGTTCATCCAACTCGTCAAAGGTTAAAATTCTTGCCAAAGGATGGTAAGTGAAGAGTAAATGAGGCCAGTAGAAGAGATTACTGAGAAGTGTAAAATATGTATCTAAAAAAAAGTTGAAGATGCCACCACTTGTTAGATTACAAGTCTTCCATTGGCACATGACCTTAATGAGGTCATTGCCATGATATAGGACAAAGACAAAGGGTGCGATCTTACTGTCCGTTCACGCCATGCTCCCACTGCAGCAAAGATGGAGAATTTGGTGACAAGCCAAATCTCCGTTCACTGCAGCGGGATGGGAAAATCCCACTGGCGTGAATGGTTGAAAAATTCCGGCCAAATATTTTCATTCTACACTTTGTAGACTGGCAACCAGATTTAAAGCTGAATTCTCTGTTTTTCCGACTGAGTGCAGTGGTGGGCGGCCCAGCAATGCCTTCCCTTTGGCCAAAAGGACCTCCACCCACCACATCTGGAGTCTCAGAACATGACTAGAAGCAGGATTCCTCAAAAATTTTAGCGATTGCCAATAAACTTGAGGATAAAGTAATAAGAGAGGAATTCGATAGTTGAAGCGAGTTTAGAGTTTATTCTGCGGCATGAAGTAGGGGGCAATCAGTTTTGTCGCACAGGTGGCTTTGTACCAGACGTCCTTGCAGAGGGGACTTATAGGTTAAAGGGAAGCTAGTTGTTCGGGGTTTAAAGAGCAACAGGGAGGCGGGTGGAGATATTAGGTATCCCACAGCTTGGAAAAATAATCTTGCAATTCATGGAAGTTGGATCAATCGACATAAAATCCGCATTTCTCTCAGGGTGATATTTATCAAAGACATGTTTCTAAAATGATCCAGAGAGGCAGCAAGAGAAAGGAAGAAAACAACACAAACTAAACAAGTTGAGTTGAACGATGTGGTATTTTTCAGTGAGATCTGTGGTACAGAGGGATCAGAGTGTCCTGGTACATGATTCACAAAGATAAATACCTTGATTCTACATTTTGAAGTAAATACGTTGTGTTCAACTCAAAACAAACGCCACAATTTTTTTTTGGCACAATTTAAAGGAAAGCTTTCAGGCATCTTCATGATGCATGTTGATTTCTTATGGGGTGGTAGAGCGGATTTTTTAGAAATATGTTTTTAATGAAGAATAGTGTGGAACTTAAAATTGGGAGTCTGGCTTGTGGTGCAGTTAAACATATTGGTTTTGATATTAAGCAGAGGATGTCTGGAATTCAATAACTTTAAGTCAACAATCCTATTTTCATGTGTTAATTGTGCTCTGTCAAAGAAAGATGATGCTGTATTTGCTCAGATAGCAATTGGGAAGCTGGATTGGCCTGTTGAGCTGGTTGGGTAATTAAACTGGACCGGAAGCTAGTTTTGATGGGCTGGAGTTAAAGACTGTGATCAAACACATGGGGTGGGATTTTCCGACTGAGCTCACACCAAGGCCGGAAAATCCCGTCCAAGGTCAACGGACCTTTGCATGGTCTGTGTCCCGCCCATTATGTTTCCCATGGTGGGCGGGACTGGAAAATTCCACCCCTAAAATCAAGAATATTGTACAGATAAATAAATTATGTTAAAAAATTACATGTGGAGAGGCGGTGGCAGAGAGAGATTCATAGAATCCCCACAGTACAGAAGTAGGCCATTCGGGCCCATTGAGTCTGCACTGACCACATCCAACCTGAGCTCTGTTCCCGTAACCCTGCACATTTACCCTGCCAATCCCCCTGAAACTACGGTCAACTTAGCAATGCCAATTAACCTAACCCGCACATTTTAGGACTGTGGGAGGAAACCGGAGCACCTGGAGGAAACCCACGCAGACACGGGGAGAAAGTGCAAACTCCACACAGACAGTGACCCGGAGCTGGAATTGAAGCTGGGTCCCTGGCACTCTGAGGCAGCAATGCTAACCACTGTGCCACCATGCTACCCCAGTTGAATTGTAGTGGTACTAGTAATCCAGAAACCCATGGCAAGATCTAGGGACCCGGGTTCAAATCCCACCACTCGCCGGGGAGGTCACAATTTCCAATTTTTGCCACCCCTCGCCAGCGACGTAATCAGATACCTCCACGATGGAGGGTGGGGGAGAGATCGGGTGATCTTTAATAATGGCACCCCTATCTAACTGGAACCGGATCCCAGCTCAAAGAGTCCCCTCCTCACCAGACAGATGGCGCAAACACCAACCGCTCTTTTTGTTTGGCAGTTAAAGTCACAAGATCCAGAGAGAAAACCGGCCAGTGGAGCTGGAAAATTCCACTCCAGTTTTTGCACCAGAACTCACACTTTGCCAGGTTCTTGTAAGATTCCGCCCATTGTTTCAATTCATTCACAAATCTACAGAGGCCCAGATGATGCAGGCTGCAGGACACCCTACCTCTCTGCTGGCCCTCATCCAGATGAGGAGAAGGAGGACTCGTAGCAAATTGTCACTGGACCAGGAGGCATAACAGCCTGAACAGCTAGAGGCAGAGGGGCCTCAAGTGGTCAGGGTACTGGCGAACTGGGTCAACTGCAAAAGTTGAGCCATGCCCCAACCGCAGGTGTACCACAACTGGTGCAGCTGTCTACAGATGAGCAAAAGGCATTGCCAGGGCTGCTTCTGATGTCACTGAATGTGGTTGCACATAGCTGCTAGCTTCTACACAATGCCCTGTGGCTGGAAGGACTTGAAGGAAATCCCATGCCAGTGGCATCGAATGTCACTTGCACCTTAAACTTATTTGCCAGTGGCTCCTTCCAGATTCCACTAGAGACCTGTGCGGCATCTACCAGTCAGTGACTCACACATGTACCCAGGAGGTCACGGATGCCTTGAAGAGGACAATACACCAACTTGTCCAATTCTACCTTAAAGATAGGCTGCAGGAGCATTGGGATTTGCAGCAATTTTAGGTTTCCCGCAAGTGTAGGGCATTATTGACTGCACACTTGTGACCTGGAGAGGTCCCTGACAATAGCAGTCACATTCATCAATGGAAAGGAATTCCACCCTTTGAACATATGGTTCCTATGTGATCACAAAATGTAAATCCTGCATGTTTGTGCTTGGTTCGCAGGCAGCTCTCAAAAAAATCTACAGATTTTTGAAGAATCAGCCCATGCAGGGCTGGCTCCTCAGGGTCAAGGGGTACTCTCAGAAGGCATGGCTGATGACACCAGTTTGCTGTCCTCAGAGTGCTGCCAAGGAGAGTTACAATGCCACACACCTCCACCAGGTTCATGACTGAACAGACGATAGGTTTCCTAAAGATGAAGGTCAGGTGTTTGAACTGGGGGGGCTCTCCAACACTCACAGCAGAGAGTATCCTGGATCATCATTGTCTGCTGCATCCTGCACAGCCTAGTGCTATAAAGGGGGGGATGTCTTGGCTGAGAGAAGTACGGAGGAGCAAACTGTCTCCTCTGGTAAAGGGGATGGAGTTGCTGAGGGCCAGGATGTCACAGAGCCACTTGCCGAAGCCATAGCAGGGGTATGACGTGGCAAATAAGCCTCTGTCAATCTGATCATTCCCAAGAATGACTCAATGCATCAGAGTAGAAACGTTTACATTCATCCAAAAGATATTGCCCTGATATGTCTATTTTTTAAATTCTCATCAGGTTACTTCAGAACATAATGTGATATACGTTCAGTGAAACCGCAATGAAGTACCAGCACATTCTAAAATCAAAGCGATCCTCAATGATATTATTCATTGTGAAATAGTGCTCAGATTATTGACTGAAATGGTAGATTAATGCCTCAAGGTAAAAACTAGCACAGCGAATCTCGAGTTCAATCAATTATCTAACCACTGCTTAAATTACCAGTCCACTCATTGCCAAAGCCAGCATGAGGCCATGCATCAAAAAAAACATGATGACCCAAATTCATGACTTGCCAGTCAGAAAATCCAATGTGTTCCAGCAGACAGCTAACATGGAAATAACAGGCCAAATTGGCCTGCTGTACTTTCTTTATTCATTCATGGGATTTGTATGTTGTTAGCTGGGCCAGCATTTAAGAGTCAGATAGGTTTTTATGACAAAAACCAAATGGGTTTTTAACGACATAATTTTAATTCCAGATTTTTGTTGAATCGAAATTTCACCATCTGCCATGGTGGGATTTGATCCCAGGTCCCATGAGCATTAACCCTGGGTCTCAAGTCCAGTGACAATATCACTTCTCCACTGTCTCCCCATAATTGTAGCCATTCTACAATTCTAAGAGTGCTGGATGATGTGAAAAAAACTAAGGGATTTGAGGGTTACGGTCAACAAGTCATTAAAAGCAGCATCTCAACTGGTAAAAGCCATTAAACAAAGCTAATGGAATTCTCGATGTTATAATAAGTAATGAGGTGCAGATGCCGGTGGTGGAGTGGGGTGGCCACAGTAAGAATTCTCACAACACCAGGTTAAAGTCCAACAGGTTTATATGGAATCACGAGCTTTCGGAGCACTTCTTCTTCATCAGGCGAGTCACCTGATGAAGGAGCAGGGCTCCGAAAGCTCGTGATTCCAAATAAACCTGTTGGACTTTAACCTGGTGTTGTGAAACTTCTTTTGATAAGAAATGTAAAATGGTTTTCCAACAGTGAATCTATTTAAAATCCTGAGTAGACCATAGTTGAAATATTGCATCCAATATTGGGTATCACAATATAACATAGAACAGTACAGCACAGAACAGGCCCTTCGGCCCACGATGTTGTGCCGAGCTTTATCTGAAACCAAGATCAAGCTATCCCACTCCCTATCATCCTGCTGTGCTCCATGTGCCTATCCAATAACCGCTTAAATGTTCCTAAAGTGTCTGACTCCACTGTCACTGCAGGCAGTCCATTCCACACCCCAACCACTCTCTGCGTAAAGAACCTACCTCTGATATCCTTCCTGTATCTCCCACCATGAACCCTATAGTTATGCCCCCTTGTAATAGCTCCATCCACCCGAGGAAATAGTCTTTGAACGTTCACTCTATCTATCCCCTTCATCATTTTATAAACCTCTATTAAGTCTCCCCTCAGCCTCCTCCGCTCCAGAGAGAACAGCCCTAGCTCCCTCAACCTTTCCTCATAAGACCTACCCTCCAAACCAGGCAGCATCCTGGTAAATCTCCTCTGCACTCTTTCCAGCGCTTCCACATCCTTCTTATAGTGAGGTGACCAGAACTGCACACAATATTCCAAATGTGGTCTCACCAAGGGCCTGTACAGTTGCAGCATAACCCCACGGCTCTTAAACTCCAACCCCCTGTTAATAAAAGCTAACACACTATAGGCCTTCTTCACAGCTCTATCCACTTGAGTGGCAACCTTTAGAGATCTGTGGATATGAACCCCAAGATCTCTCTGTTCCTCCACAGTCTTCAGAACCCTACCTTTGACCCTGTAATCCACATTTAAATTAGTCCTACCAAAATGAATCACCTCACATTTATCAGGGTTAAAATCCATTTGCCATTTTTCAGCCCAGCTTTGCATCCTATCTATGTCTCTTTGCAGCCTACAACAGCCCTCTACCTCATCCACTACTCCACCAATCTTGGTGTCATCAGCAAATTTACTGATCCACCCTTCAGCCCCCTCCTCTAAGTCATTAATAAAAATCACAAAGAGCAGAGGACCAAGCACTGATCCCTGCGGCACTCCGCTAGCAACCTGCCTCCAATCCGAAAATTTTCCATCCACCACCACCCTCTGTCTTCGATCAGACAGCCAGTTACCTATCCAATCGGCCAACTTTCCCTCTATCCCACACCTCCTCACTTTCATCATAAGCCGACCATGGGGGACCTTATCAAACGCCTTACTAAAATCCATGTATATGACATCAACTGCCCTACCTTCATCAACACACTTAGTTACCTCCTCAAAAAATTCTATCAAATTTGTGAGGCACGACTTGCCCTTCACGAACCGTGCTGACTATCCCGGATTAATCCGCATCTTTCTAAATGGTCGTAAATCCCATCTCTAAGGACCTTTTCCATCAATTTACCAACCACCGAAGTAAGAAGGGAGGTGTCAGAAAATTGGCGAATTGTGAATGTTATACCCTCAGTCAAGAAGGGCTGCAAGGATAATGCCGCCTATTACACACCCGTCTTCGGTCATAGGGAAATTTCGGGAAACTATAGTTCGGGACAAAATCAATCATCACTTAGTCAACTGCAGGATAATTAAGGAAAACCAGCATGGATTCATTCAGGGAAAATAATGTCTAACTAACTTGCTGGAGTTTTTTGAGGAGCTAACAGACAAGGTTGATAAAGGCAATGCTGTTGATGTGGTGTTTTTGGACTTTCAAAAAGCATTTGATACAATGCCACACAACAGACTTGTGAGCAAAGTTCTAGCTCATGGACTGACAGGGAAAGTAGGCATTTGGATAAAATATTGACTGAGTGAGAGAAAGCATAGTGATAAATAACTGTTTTTCAGGTTGGTTGCAATGTGCTGGAAATTGGGATTAGAATAGGTGTTTGATGGCCAGCACAGACACGCTGGGCTGAAGGGCCTCCTACTGTGCTATAAAACTCTGTTGCCATAATTTTACCGCTTCTCCCACCTGAGGCTCATAGGATCCCACCTGAGGCCAACAGAGAATGCCATTCTGCGAGCCTCGCCCACCCCGCCGGTAAAATACAGCCTATGACTCTATCTCCTTCGAGAAGGAAATTAGTGAATAAAAAGGGTTTTTATGGCAATCCCATCATTTCATCGTTACCATAACTGGTACCAGCTTTTTAACCAACAGGTTTTAAATTAGCCAACTACAATGGCAGGATGGATTGCTTGTCCACTAATGAAACCATTACTGTAACCACAAGCAAGCTCCAGAAGGGCAGAGGAAATACTTCAAGGATACACTCAAAGCCTCCTTGAAAAAGTGCAACATCCCCATTGGCACCTAGTTTTTTAAAAAAGTTTATTTATTAGTGTCACAAGAGGGCTTACATTAACACCGCAAAGAAGTTACTGTGGAAATCCCCTAGTCGCCACGCTCCGGTGCCTGTTCAGGTACACTGGGGGAGAATTTAGTATGGCCAATGCACCTAATTAGCATGTCTTTCGAACTGTGGGAGGAAACCAAAGCACCCGGAGGAAACTCACACGGACACAGGGAGAACATGCAGACTCTGCACAGACAGTGACCCAAGCCAGGAATCAAACCCAGGTCCCTGGCATTGTGAGGCAGCAGTGCTAATCACCTCGGACCTGGGAATCCCTGGTCCAAGACCACCCAAAGTGGAGATAAAGCATCTGGGAAGAAGCTGAATAGCTCGAGCTTCATCACCGAGAACAAACTGAGGCCGAACGTTGACAGTGAAAGGAGCGCCTGGCAAACCGGCACCCTCCCCCACCCACTCCTCCATCCACCATCTACCCCCGGCTGTGAGAGAGACTGTTGGTCACGCAATGGCATCCTCAGTCTCCTGAGAACACATTTTTAGTGTGGAAGCCTCGACCCTGGGGGACTGCCTAAGAAGAAGACCCATAAGGATGAAGTTCAAGATAACAAAGACACTTGTGGAACTATTCAATATCCTCAGTTTTATTTTCCAGGAAAAGGGAACTTAAAAGCTGCAATTCTTTCAAAAATCCCGAAGATTATGCCTTTTAAAAAATCCCAGCAGGTCACACAATGCATTGCAAATTTACAAGTTTTAAAGAAAGAAAAAATTTCAAAAACAATCAAGATGGCGAGTACTGAACAGAGAAACAATTTCTTAATCACTGTAAAATCTGATGTACTTCTGTGAGCAGCAACAGGGCGTGGTGTCATATTTTGCCAGCTCATAGGTTTGTATGGGTGGCACAGTGGTTAGCACTGCTGCTCACTGCTCCAGGGACCCAGCCTGGGATCTGTCTGTGTGGAGTTTGCATGTTGTCCTGCATCTGCGTAGGCTTCCACCAGATGCTCCGGTTTCCTCCCACAGTCCAAAGCATGCAGGTGAGGTGGATTGGCCACGCTAATTAGATTGTCTGTGTGAGTGCGGCTGTGCTTGACGTGGTGTAATGCTCCTCAAGCCCCTGGTGACAGCAATCTTTCCAGGAATAATTAGCTACAGAATAGACAAAGGTCTGACCTATACATCATCAGGGTACGGAAAGAGAGAGACAGGCTTATAAACTGTATAACCACTGGGTTGAGAATTATAAGGAGTACATGCAGGAATTTAAATATCTTACTGAAATGAATTCAGCAAATGAATTGAGTAATTGTCCCAAGCTCAATTGTCAAATCATCAGTGGTCAGTCACTGGAATTGATGCTACAAATTTGCATTTTGATTTTTTAAAAGCAAACATTAAAACAAAAAGCAAACGTCCTTAATCACGGCTTTAAAAGTAAAATGATAAGGCCTATGGACGGCTGTGGATAGATTTTAATACTAACCCTCAGAGACTGTGCTGATGGGATGGGTAAACCTGTTTCAAAAAGACAACAAATTGCCCTAAGCAGATAGTGTTACAATGAGCTTCTGTTTCCACATCTAGCGACGAGGCTGCATCTTCCTGTCTCCACTATCCTGACCACCAGAGCATCCTATTCAGCAGTACGATGAATATTAAACTTCAGCGTGACAGATGGGTCTATGTGATTATACCTGTCACCTTGATTTACTTGACATGTTATGCCATAGTTCTGGGTATCAAGCAAGCTAACTCAATACAGGCTCTCACCTAAAGGGATTCATACAAAGAGACCTAATACATGTTTAAGGTGCAGCTAAGTAGCTGACTTGAAGCCTCAACTTCCTGCACTCTGCTCAAACCTATTCTCGGCCTTTTAGGCTAAGATCAAGCGCAAAAGTTTGATTCCAAGCTTGATAGAAGTCAATAAGGTTACACTGGGGCTTCATTTGAAGCAATTATTTAAAACGCCTTTTGGTTAAGGTGAAGCTCAGATCAAGCACTGGAGGTGGTGTAATGCCTGCTCCTATCAGCTTGGATCTTGTTGATCGAGCCCAAGACAGGAAAAGTGGGGCCTGTCTTGTCAGCTTGGATCTGTAATGTTTCTCTTGTAGGGACTTTGATTGGACCAATTTGGTTTTTGATTTAATATAAATTTTAAAAATCTTTTCAGTTGCGAGCTAAGAAATTCTGAACCCACGAGAAGGTTTCTGATACTCTGCTTATAAGTCCCAAGCTTAACCTGCATTTGGTCTTAGTTAACTCATTGAAGGGGGACAAGAATCTTTTTTGTTCTTCTAAAATAGTCATAGCAGGCATCTCACAGAGCAAGTACAGATATGAACTGACCATGACCACTGGAACTCACACACCACCTTCTCTTCCCCATTACCCCACAATTGTTCAATTAAGATTCTAAGAACTATGTCAGACCTGGGCATCCATCATCTCCCATTAGTTAACCTATTAGTAGTGAAGCATGATATATCCTACAGCAGGTATGCCAACAGTGCTCCTTACATTTGCAAGTAGTTCTGAAATTCCTTCTAGAACATCCTGACCATTATTCCAAATGACATTATCCCAATATCATCCAAGGTCTATCTTGACTGGGTTGCACTTGAACATTTATGCTGTTCATTATGCCACTCGGAAAGAGTTCCTCATACTGCTTTATCCAACTTCTTGTTACTAACTAGTGATTACCCACCATGGAGAGGGGACCTTGCTAACCTACTTGGAAATCCAATCTACCAAAGTCTTAAGTTTAATATTATTTATGTTGTTCTCGCTTGACCTTGTCACTCCTTAGGTGAATGATAGAAAGAACCCCGACACTGCAGAAGGAGGCCATTCGGCCCATCGAGTCTGCACCAACAACAATCCCACCCAGGCCTTATCCCCGTAACCCCACATATCCCCACCGTAACCCTGCTAATCCCTCTAAAGCCTACACATCCTGGGACACTAAGGGGCAATTTAGCATGGCCAATGCACCTAACTTGCACATCTTTGGACTGCGGGAGGAAACTGGAGCACCCGAGGAAACCCATGCAGAAACGGGGAGAATGTGCAGACTCCACACAGACAGTGACCCAAGTTGGGAATCGAACCCAGGTCCCTGGAGTTGTGAGACAGCAGTGCTAACCACTGTGCCACTATGGCCCTTGCAGTCTTACAAATCCCCTCAGACTCTTTGTTCCTCTAACTGGCTGCTTGTACACAGCCCTGCCCCATTGTTGATAGCCATTCTTTCACTCTCCTTTATCCCCACTCTTGAGCTCCCTCGAACTTCTCCCACTGCCATGCAATCATTTAATATCCAAGCAAAGGCTTTTTGCTCAGGCGTTTGCACTTTGTTCATAGTCTGTCCTACACCGGTGTCCATTTTTCACCAAACTTCTGTGAAATTCCTCAGCACATTTTTTCTGCGCTAATGCAAGCTGAAGTGTCATCCAGACTCAAAACGTTGGCTCTATTCTCTCTCCGCAGATGCTGTCAGACTTGCTGAGATTTTCCAGCATCTTTTGTTTTTGTTGCCGTAGTCTCTGTGAGGAAGTTTCTCCTCAACACTCATTGCCTGAAAGGATTGTTGAGTCAGAAACTTTCCCAACATTTAAGTATTTAGATATTCACTTGCGCTGCCATAACCTCTGTGGCTATGGGCCAAGCGCTGGCAATGGGATTGTCATCAGATCTTTGTGGATATGGTCGGCCAAATGGCCTCCTTCTGTGCTGTAAATGTCAGTGAATCTATGAATCTGAAACAACCACTCCTTCCTCCCACAGATTGGGCAAGTCAAATGTACCCTGTGGAAATATATTAACTTTATTAATAGGCAACCATTTGGAATGAACTGAGGCCAAAACAATCAAATACCAAGTTAACCTTTAGTTTCAAGATCAATTGTTTCTTGAACAAAGCCCAGCAACATGAGCCAAGTTCTGCCTGTGTGTTGTATTTAATTAGTCTGACCTCCCAGCATTAACATTCAACTGTACAATGTATTGTGTGCACATGATTGAACAGCATTTCTTTTCAAAACAGAAGAGAAGGAGGCAATCACCTTGATCTCATTATCTTAGTGCAATTTTGACTTCCTGCAAATGATTGACGTAAAAAGGGAGGAGTTTCCAAGAGAGGAAAGTGAACACAATATTTATTGTATTCATTTTAAATTGATGTTTCACTACACGTACACATTTTGGAAACAAAATAGATAGTTTATTTATTTATGAGCATCACATGTAGGCTTACATTAACACTGCAATGAAGCTACTGTGAAAATCCCATAGTCGCCTCACTCCGGCGCCGTTCGGGTACACTGAGGGAGAACTTAGCAAAGCCAATGCACCTAACCTGCACATCTTTCGGACTGTGGGAGGAAGCCGAAGCACCCGGAGGAAACCCACGCAGACACGGGGAGAACGTGCAGACTTCACACAGACAGTGACTCAAGCCAGGAATCGAACCCAGCTCTCTGGCACTGTGCGGCAGCAGTGTTTACCACTGTGCCACCATGCTGCCCCTAGGTTTAACACAAGACTGACTCACCCATTCATCAAGAGAGCAATAACCAGGCAACCAGATAAAAGTCACTGCATTATTTTCTGTCAGTCATTTGCGGGTGAACCCAAGTCCTTCACAAGGCCGTAATGTAATTGAGGGATTCAGAGGTGACCTTAAACTCAGTTAATTCTCAGGTAAAGCATAAGCATGACCCAAATGCCTTAAAATTAGATTACAACCTGAAAATCCTTGATCCGTATTTTCTTTCAGAAGACTAAGGCGTTTTACGTGATCCCCAATCATTCGGGATCGTCAGAGGCACAGGAGAAGAAACATAACATGTCCCACCTAAACATTTGTGAGTTTACTCCACTTAATTAAGTAGTTTGATTCCCTGGTACTATTTCTAGACACCTATTATTAGGTTAATAAAAATAAAGAATGACTTGTGACATCTCAAAACATGTTGCAACCAAGTACTTTTGAAGTGTAATCATGTTTGGAATATAGGAAACCCAGCAGCCAATTTGCACTCATCAAAATGCCACAAACCACTATGAAGGTCAAATACTGGTCAAGACACTCGGAGAACTCCACTGCTCTTCTTTAAAGAGTGCCATGGG
This sequence comes from Mustelus asterias, assembly GCF_964213995.1. Taxonomy (NCBI): domain Eukaryota; kingdom Metazoa; phylum Chordata; class Chondrichthyes; order Carcharhiniformes; family Triakidae; genus Mustelus; species Mustelus asterias. The sequence goes on from NC_135820.1 coordinate 64,932,749, forward strand.
ATCCAACTGAAAAAGAACTCACTCAAGAAGACTGGCAGTGCAGCAACTCAAAACATATTGATCATCTATCTGTATTTTATCTTCACACTACCTTTGCTCGAGTCCAACTGGCTACCACTGAGCTGATCAGATTGGGGTTCTTCTCCACTCTTGTTAAGAATGGAAGCCCAAAAAACAGGTTGTTAATCAGCCCAGAAAATCCTTACAATGCTCTACACCAGACTTGTCCAGCCTTTTCACATGGGTGAGGAGGGGGACGGGGTGGGGGTGGGGGGGCATTCCAAAAGCATTTGCAACCAGTTCCAGCCAGATGATCCACCTTCTCCTGAGGTCCCCTGCATTACAAATGTCTGTCTTCAACAATTCAATACATTCCATGTGATAGTAGGAAACATGATGTGGAGATGCTGGCGTTGGACTGGGGTAAACACAGTAAGAGTTTTAACAACACCAGGTTAAAGTCCAACAGGTTTATTTGGTAGCAAATGCCATTAGCTTTCGGAGCGCTGCCCTTTCGTCAGATGGAGTGGATATTATAGGAAACAGCCAAAGGCATTAGGCTCTGACAACATTGCAGCAACTGTACTGATGACCTCTGCTCCAGAACTAGCTTCCCATACCCAAACTGTTTCAGTACGGCTACAACACTCCATCGTAAGGTCAGAAGTGGGGATGCGCGCTGTTGATTGCACAACATTCAGCATCATTTGCAACTCCTCAGATACTAAAGCAGTCTGTTCATTTGCAGCAAGACCTGGGCAACATTCAGGCTTGGGCCGATCAATGGCAAATAACATTTGTGCTACACAAGCGCCGAACAATAACTATCTTGAACAAAAGAGGAACTAAGGACCAGGAGACTAAGGAAATTTGGCATGTCCGCTGCGGCTCTCACCAACTTCTACAAATGCACCATAGAAAGCATTCATTCTGGTTGTACCACAGCTTGGTATGGCTCTTGCTCTGTCCAAAACTGCAATAAACTACAAAGGGTTGTAAACGAAGCCCAGTCCATCATGCAAACCAGCCTCCCATCCATTGACACTGTCTACACTTCCCGCTGCCTTGGAAAAGTAGCCAGCACAATCAAGGACCCCACATACCCCAGACATTCTCTCTTCCATCTTCTTCCATCGGTAAAAAGATGCAAAAGTCTGAGGACACGTATTAACCGACTCAAGAACAGTTTCTTCCCTGCTGCCATCAGACTTTTGAATGGACCTACCTCATATCAAGTTGATCTTTGTCTACACCCTAACTATGACTCTAACACTAGATTCTGCATCCTCTCCTTTCCTTCCCTATGTACGGTATGCTTTGTCTATATAACGCGCAAGAAACAATACTTTTCACCATATACTAATACATGTGACAATAATAAATCAAATCAAATCAATTCAAATCAAATCTAATCATCACCCCTTGACATTCAATGGCATTACCGTCACTAAATACCCAACTCTGAACATCCTGGGGTTACCACTGTCCAGAAACGGAACTAGACCAGCCATATAAATACTGTGGCTACAAGAGCAGGTCAGAGGCTAGGACTCCTGCAGTGAAAAACTCACCTACTGAAACCTCAAAAGCCTGTCCGCCATCTACAAGGCACATGTCAGAAGACAGTGATCAAATACTCTCCACTTGTCTGGATGAGTGCAGCTCCAACAACACCCAAGCAGTTCAACACCATCCAGGATAAAGCAGCCTGTTTGATTGACACCCCATCCACCACCTCCAACATCCACTCCCTCCACACTGACGCACAGTGGCAACAGTGTGTACCAGATACAGGATGCACTACAGCAACTCACCAAGGCTCTTTCGACCGCACCTTCCAAACTGTGACCTTCATCTACCACCTGGAAGAACAAGTGCAGCAGATTCTTGGGAGCATGGCCATCGGCAAGTTTCTTTCCATCTACACATCATCCTGTCTTGGAACTGCATTGTTGTTCCTTCATTTGTCACGAAAGGGAGTCCTGGAAACTCCCCTCACTAACAGCACTATTAATATACAACACTACATGAGCTCGAGCAGTTCAAAAAGGCAGCTCACTACCACCTACCCAAGGGCAAGTAGAAATGGGCAATTAATCACTGGCCTGGCCAGTGATGCCAATATTCAGTGAAAGAACGTTAAAAATGTTGCTTAAAAGACCACAGAGTCATTCTGGGTGGTGTGCAGCAAGGTCAGCACTCACTCTACATCTAATTGTTTCCCTTAAATGATCAGATAACCCAAAACATTCACAGACTGCTGAGAAAAATCTACAAAAATAGTTTTGCCAATTTCTGTAAGCTGGTTGAGGGCATAACTAACTGGAAGTTTTATAAAATTACAGCAACTTCCCCATTTCTCTTGAAATAGTCACTCAAAAGCCACCTATTGACAAGCAAACAATTCATCATTGATGACGTCTACAGGAAGCGTGACATTCCCTTGGCTCTGTGCAAACTCTTTGCGTGTCTCTAACATGAACCAGGGCCGGAATTGTCCGACCTCACCCGTGGCTGGGATTCTCCGGTCCCCGCTGCAGTGAATGGAGTTTTGGTTGAGTGCCAGAATCTCCGCTATCGCTGGCATCAGTGGCGGGGGCGTAGGGGACATGAGAATTCCGGCCCAGCTTGTTAAAATAGTTACATAAAAGCAAAATACCGCGGATGCCGGAGGTCTGAAAAATAAACAGAAAATGCCGGGTCACCTCAGCAGGTCTGGCAGCTATGGTGGAGAGAAACAAGTGGGATTTCTCGGCCGCGCTCACCCCTGAAACCGGAAAATCCCGCCCAAGGTCAACGGACCTTCCATGGTCAGCTCCTCGCCCGCTCCGATTCCCACGGTAGGCGGAACGGGAAAATCTGCTCCAACATTTCGGGTCTAAACGATCCTTGTCCAGAACTGAGAAGTGATTCTTCTGTAGGAGGATCATTTAGACTTGTAACGTTAACTCTGTTTCGATCCACAGATGCTGCCAGACCTGCTGAGTTTATCCAGCATTTTCCGTTTTTATTAATGTTAGACTACTCAAGTGGATTAGAAGAAAACCACATTTTTGGGAATTGTATTGTGTTTTACACCAGCTGCAATTTTTTTTTTTATCAACACGATTTGTTAAATGTAACAGTTCTGCGCTAGGCTTCCTTCCCCATTTTGTACGTGTGATCCACTGAGTACCTATAGTTCACTTCTCCTCTGTCCAAGATCTGCCTCCTATGCCTCTGATCTCACTGCCACCAAAGCCAACTAAATATTCTAGCTCAGCAGTATTTCAAGGCGTATCCACTCCCGCCATTTTTCACTCTCAGCTACGTCCTTGTTGTTCTGATATCTCATGTGGCACGGTGGCACAGTGGTTAACACTGCTGCCTCACAGCACCAGGGAGCCGGGTTCAATTCTGGCCTCGGGTGACTGTCTGTGTGGAGTTTGCACATTCTCCCCGTGTCTGCGTGTGTTTCCTCCGGGTGCTCCGGTTTCCTCCCACAGTCCAAAGATGTGCGCGTTAGGTTGATTGGCCATGCTAAATTAACCCTCCGTGTCAGGGGGATTAGGAGGGTAAATATGTGGGGTTAGAAGGATAGGACCTGTGTGAGATTGTTGTCGGTGCAGGCTCGGTGGGCCAAATGGTCTCCTTCTGCACTATAGATTCTATGATTCTATGTCTGGCTGCTGCAGCATGCTAATTGCTAATGTCTATTGATGTCAAGTGACCCACGTTCTGCAGACCTCTACAGTCTCCTCACAGCCCTATTCTCTCCCACCTCAAAGCCCTTGTTACTGTACTAGAATGAGGTGTGGGCCAATCCTCTGTGGTAGATTCAACAATTCAATATCTGAGTCAGGAAGGTACTGTGCATATGCTCTTTTAGATTACTGTCAGGAAGCTCCACCTTTACATTCATCTCCAGAATGGGTGCGGAGCCCATTACTGTACAAATATACACACAAGCGACATTGTGTAACCTTCAAAAAGAAGCACAACCAATCAAACAATTGGGTTCCCTCTATTGTCGTGTTCATTACCTGTCACTTCAGAGGGAACCAGAAGTCTATTAAGGTCACCTAAAGCACAGATGTAAGGCTGTGGAGGAGGGGGGAGGAGGAAAACGAAATATATTTTCTAGTTCTTATCCTCATGAAAGTTTCAGTGCATTGTTTTTATTTCATACGTTTACACTTAACTATTCACTCTTCGTATTGCGCTCAATGATTCATCGTATTTTGAAGATTTTTGAGGTAATTCAAAATTACTATTTCCTCAAAAGTTAAAAGAATGTATTTTTCACGATTCCAAACATTAAGGGGAAGCAATTTTTACCAAAGCCACTTCTCTCTTCTCAAGATAAAGAATTATTTTTTAAACCAATGGATCAAGAGCATTAAATTAAAATCCATAATAATTAGTCCATTGTGACATCTCTCATTTTGTCCTTGGGCTGATAAGTGATCCTTTCCCTTAAAAATAAATTACTTGTTTTTTGTTAAGGGGAAGCAATGTGTTTTGTAACATCAAAGGGCGTTACAAATATTAAGGCCGGAATTCTCTGGTCTCATACGCCCAACCACCACTGCCAGCGAGAACAGAGAAATTTGGCGCTCAGCCAAATCTTCATTCACTGCAGCAGGACTGGAGAATCCCAGCGAGGCCAGAGAATTCTGGTTTAAATCAAATAATGGGCCACTTTAATTTTATTTTTATTCATTCATGGGACATGGGTGTCGCTGGTTGGTCAGCATTTATTGTCCATCCCTAGTTGCCCTTGAGTGGCTTGCTAGGCCATTTCAGAGGGCAGTTGAGAGTCAACCACATTACTGTGGGTCTGGAGTCACACGGAAGCCAGACCAGGCAAGGACAGCAGATTGCCTTCCCAAAGGATACTGGGTAAACTTCAAGACTGGAAATAAAAGCAAACTGTGCCCCCAAAAAATGGACCTCATTGTGCTGTAGAAATTATAGTTAGGCTAATCACTAAAACATAAAGGAGACAGAACCTTCAGGTGACCACACATGAGCAGCTTGTGAAAATCAGGAATGTTGTCCGAATTTACCTGATCCTCCAAATACTGCATGAGAATAGTACCTTGCCAGGAGATAATGCATTCAAGTTAACGCACGAGGTTCGCAAAAGAAAGTTAAGGCTTTTCCATTTCAGTGGAAGTATTTTTTAAACAGATACTAAATCTTAATTGTTGCCAAATAACCGCTCTGACACTGAAGATGAACTTTTTATCTCGGTCCCTATTTTATGTTAATAATAAATGTGGAGTCTCATTCCTTCAGATTTTAATTATTGTTGGAGTCTTTTTTTCATTCCTTCATGTTAATCCCATCCTTCATGCCCTCTCTATTTCACTTCCCGTGCCTGACTTGACATTATGGCTTGGATTTTGCGGTCAGTGGTGAAGGAGCGGCATTCACCATTCACTACAGAGGACCACCCACAAAGTTTTCTCAGTTTCTTGAGCTGAGACTTGCTCTACACAGGACATGTGTGGTATCTGTGAATTGGGCAAAAGACAGCAAGGGTCTTCAACAAATCAGATTGAAGAATCCTCATAGACACCAGAAGCAAGAAATACAAGGAGGATGTAGAGTACCTCTCTTCTAACTTCTTCCGTTGGGAAAAAGATACAAAACCAACTGGTTCAAGAACAGTTTCTTCCTTACTGCCATCAGATTTTTGAATGGACCTATCTTATGTTAAGTTGATCACTCTATACACCCTAGCTCTGACTGTAACACTACATTCTGCACCCTCCCCTTTCCTTCTCCCCTATGTACTCAACGGACGGTATGCTTTGTCTGTATAGCACACAAGAAACAATACTTTTCACTGTATACCAACACATGTGACAATAATACATTTTTTTTAAAAGCAACAAACAAAAGATTGGGAAAGAGAGAAGGGATTGAGACTTTTTAAAAATCATCAACATTAATTAACATCTGGAGGAATAAGACTCCACACTTTGAAAATTAAATTTTCAGGGCCAGACAGAATGTTTGGCAGTAGTTTTTACTTCTCAAGATATCCTCATTTACTTCCAAATGCACAAGCTCTAATATGTTTTGGCCTGTTTAGTGTATAATTACCCCACAATCCTATGTATGTTTCAATGCCAAGACCTCTTGGTATGATTCCATTATAACACAGCCTATGGAGGAGCAGGCTAAACAAGAGTGCAACTTAAGGATTTCCACATGCAACTGTGTGCGTATGTACTCCAGTTTTAAAGTTTACTTATTAGTGTCACAAGTAGGCTTACCTTAATACTGCAATGAAGTTAATGTGAAAATTCCCTAGTCGCCACACTCCGGCACTTGTTCGGGTACACTGAGGGAGAATTTAGCATGACCAATGCACCTAACCAATACATCCTTTGGACTGTGGGAGGAAACCGGAGCACCCAGAGGAAACCCATGCAGACACCGGGAGAACATGCAGACTCCGCACAAACAGCGACCAAAGCTGGGAACAGAACTCGGGTTCCTGGCGCTGTGAGGCAGCAGTGCTAATTGCTCTGCTGCCATTCTAAAAGTTGCTGTCCAATTTAATCCATAATAATGTGGGCAATGTTGGCTATACAGCTATTATTAATACGATATGTGGACCTAGATAAAGTATTCCGACACTTTCTGGTTCAGGCTCCATGCTGTTCGTTGACAATACCTTCAATCTGATAGGTTAAGGATCACATAGATTGCACTATCCCATGTAAAGGCTGCTGTGTTGAAGTATGTAACTACAGTCTGTCCTGATGCAAAATCCCACACAAAGTCTGTAGGCAGGTGTGATGAATGGCTGGCACCATTCATACACCGTCAAGAGTCTAAAACACTTTATAGTGGCCTGGGACGAATACTTGTACTAAACACTGGAATGCATTCCTAACTTCCATAACATTTCAACAACAAGTTGTATTTATATAGCATTTTTAACATAATAAAATGTTCCAATGCACTTCATAAAAACATCAACAAATAACATTTTAGAACATTACAGCGCAGTACAGGCCCTTCGGCCCTCAATGTTGCGCTGACCAGTGAAACCAATCTAAAGCCCATCTAACCTACACTAATCCAATATCATCCATATGTTTATCCATTGACCATTTAAATGCCCTTAATGTTGGTTGACACACAATGACCAAGGGAGAATTAGGCGAGATGACCAAAAGCTTGGTCAAAGAGGGAGACGAATAGCGAAGTGGAGAAATTCAGGGAGGAAATTCCAGAAAGGATGTAAAGACAGTGCCGAAAAGATTGATGAGAATAGTTCCTGGTACGAGAGACTTCAGTTACAAGAATGGATTGGAGAAGCGGAGGTTGTTCTCCTCAGAAAAGGTTGAGAGAGGATTTGATAGAGATGCTCAAAATCATGAGGGGAGTAAACACACTTCTAAACTCCAATGAATATAATCCTAACCGACGTAGGGTGTCCTCATATTACAGACCTGCCATCCCAGGAATCAGCCTGGTAAACCTTTGCTGCACTCTCTCTATAGCAAGAACATCCTTCCTCAGATAAGGACACCAAAACTGCACACAATACTCCAGGTGAGGCCTCCCCAATGCCCTATACAATTGCAGTAAGACATCCCTGTTCCTGTACTCAAATCCTCTTGCTATGAAGGTCAACATACCATTTGCCTACTTTCCTGCCGGCTGTACCTGGAAATAAAATCAGAAGATGAGGACATTCACCAGCTGATAAAGGTGAAAGAAGATATTAGGATAGGGCTGGGATGTGGGAGGGAGTGTGGAAACTGGTGTCAGCTTACAAGAAGTGTTTGAAAGGAGAGACTAAGAGGAGTAGGGAAACGTGAGTTAATTAAAATGACAAGTGACTAGAGTAGTAGGGCAGAGGGGGAGAGAGAGAGAGAGAGAGACCAAGGTGTGACCTGGAGATAAGAGGCATTTTATTCATGTGGGAGTTCAGGCAGGGCAGTCAGAGGAAAGTGCAGCCACGTGCATAAATCTTTGGTTTAGGTCAAAATGTCAATACCTGGGAATCAGATTTCAGTCACGGATTGGGAAGCAAGCTTAAAGCACAAAGCAGAGATCATTCAGCAGCAGCAGCAGGGGCAGCAAACATCCAGAGTACGTTGTAATCAGAAGAGAAATCGGAGATATCCAAACAGAAGTGAAAAAAGTTCCAACAGAAAGAAACAGAGCCTCTGCAACAGGCAATTGGAGCGGTCCAGTGGAGAATACCAGCCGGCATAATTAAGGACCCCACACACCCCAGACAGACATACTCTCTTCCACCTTCTTCCATCAGGAAAATGATACAAAAATCTGAGGTCACATACCAACCAACTCAAGAACAGCTTCTTCCCGACTTTTGAATGGACCTGCCTCACACTAAGTTGATCTTTCTCTACACCCTAGCTATGACTGTAACACTACATTCTGCACCCTCCCCTTTCTTTCTCTATGAATGGTATGCTTTCTGTATAGCGCGCAAGAAACAATACTTTTCATTGTATGTTAATACATGTGAAAATAACAAATCAAATCAATTCAAAATCAATGTCAACTGAAAAAGATGGCTAAGGGGAGTCACAGTACAATCCAAAGCCAGCTTCACTTTCACCCAAGAGAACTTCTAATTTTTTTTGGCCATACTTTGTTGAATTTAATTCCAAAATACATAGTACATAGAATTCTGTTTTGAAACAACCTAATAGAATTTAGTACAGTAAGACATTCTTCACAAACTAATGGAAGGCAATGGCCTAGTGGCATTATCACTAGACTATTAATTCAGAAACTCAACTCATGTTCTGAGGGTCAGGGTTTGAATCCTGCCATGGCAGATGGTGGAATTTGATTTCAATTTTTAAAAAATCTGTCATTACAAATCTAGTGATGACCATGAAATCATTGTCGATTGTCAATAAAACCCAGCTGATTCACTAATGCCCTTTCGGGAAGGATATCTGCCATCCTTACCTGGTCTGGCCTACATGCAACTCCAGAGCCTCAGCAATGTGGTTGACTCTCAACTGACCTCCAAGGGCAACTAGGGATGGGCAATAAATGGTGGCTAGCCAGTGACGCCTACGTCCCACGAATTAATAAAGTTTAAAATTCCACATTTATTTTCCCCCTCCGCACCTTCATATAGATTCACTTGAATACAAAGATAATATTGAGCAAGGACTGAATTGGAAATTTGAATTTGAACAACTCCACCCGAACGTGGACCTTGTACCTAAGAGGGAGGGAGAGTTCAAGGCGGGAAAGATCAGTATAAGCACCCATAAATAAACCTCAAAAAAAGTTAATTCTATCATGTGGACTGGGGAGATCCCCAGACAAAAAAAGAACATCTGTTTAAGCCAAGGGAAAAAGAGAACAAGGCATTTAGAGGAATCTTCAAGCCTGCTTAATTTGGTTTAGGGTAAAGAAATAAGCCAGTGCACTTTGTACTCGATGGAGATGATTCATTGCTTGCAATATCAAAGCGGTTTCACAAAGCTGTTTCATATGGAACCCGAAAAGCATTCATTATGACTCGGCGAAGTAGAGCGCAGTGAACATGTGCGCTGTGTAGTGTCTTCTGTCAAGAATAGCAATGCGCCCTGATAGCGTGGTCATTCTCTGGGTGATTACGAGTGTTATTAGTGTAGAAGGACAATGTTATCGGGACCTGCTCACCATTATTTGGAGCTCTCCCAGACACCTGCTAGTCTGTGTTTGAAGGAACATGTGACCGATAGTAACCCCAGTGTAGCTCCCATCCAGAGCTCATAGCAACCTCGTAATTTTGTTTCCTCTAAAAGGTCTAGGTGGCTCTGATGCCGCTACCTCAGATCGCATTTTATTTCTATTGATTTTAAATATGCATATATTTTAAAACGATCATTTCTACATTCCTGGAGATCACAAAAGATGACAATGTATTAGCAGACAATATGTAACAACATGTCTTTAAATATCTTTATACATGCCACTTGATTACAATCACATTCCGTGCAAGATGACAGCACAAGGCATAAGATGATTTTTAAAAAATAAACCAAGACTCTAAAAATACAAGCACACAAAGGATCGGATCGAACAGACCGCATATATCTCTCCCAGTACGTTGCAAATTATAACACATAATTCTGTACACACTGCTTGTAGCTGGGGTTGGTTCTTGTCAGTTTTCGTCCTATTTGCTTTTATTTTGGAAGAAGGTTAGTAAGTGTGACTGGCTAACATTACTATCTGGAAAAGTAAAAAAAAATAGAGAGAGAGAGAGAGACTCACATGTAACGCCGGCTGTTGGCTTCACGTTCTGCCCATGTTCAGGTTCAGGTTCAAATTCTCATTCATGAAGCAAGGAACAGATGGAGCTGCTGATTGAAAGGCGGATCGACCAATGACCAATCTGGGGTTATGGCGTTATGCACAGAAACCAACCAGAGGCGACCTGGTCGGTTAAGTGACAGTAACATTATCCATTCACCACAGCAAGGCAAGATTCCTGCTTTCACGAACCCAGGCTGTTAAGATACATTCTTTTCTGCCCCAGTCAATTTGTTAAGTGTGCATTATGAAATTGTCACTTTTTGGTTTCAGTGATTTTAGAATCATAGAATAGAATCATAGAATCCCTACAGCGCAGAAGGAGGCCATTCGGCCCATTGAGCCTGCACTGACAACAATCCCATCTATCCCCATAATCCCACTTATTTACGCTGCTGCTAATCCCCCTCACACTAACACATCTACTGGCACTGGATGAAGGGGCAATGCTCCGGAAGCTCGTGCTACCAAATAAACCTGTTGGACTTTAACCTGGTGTTGTGAGACTACTTATTGTAATACATCTTTGGACACTAAGGGGCAATTTAGCATGGCCAATCCACTTAACCCACACATCTTTGGACTGTGGGAGGAAACCGGTTCACCTGGAGGAACCCCATACAGACATGGGGAGAATGTGCAGACTCCGCACAGGCAATGACCCAAGCCAGGATTCGAACCTGGGTCCCCAGTGCTGTGACGAAGCAGTGCTAACCCACTGTGCCACCGTGCCACCCAGAGATTTTCATACAATGGATTTGATTTACTTTTGTTTCAACCAAAATTACTTACAATCTGTAAAATCAAGTAATAGACTCCAGCCACGGTTTTGTATTTGCCAAGCGGTGGCACAATGGTTGGCACTGCTGCCTCACAGCGCCAGAGACCCAGGTCACTGTCTGTACCGAGCTTGCACGTTCTCCCCATGTCTGCGTGGGTTTCCTCCAGGTCCTCCAGTTTCCTCCCACACTCCAAAGATGCGCAGGTTAGGTGGATTGGCCATGCTAAATTGCCCCTTAGTATCAGGGTGACTGGCAGGGTAAATACGTGGGATTGTGGGGATAGGGCCTGGGTGAGATTGTTGTCGGTGCAGTCTCAATGGGCAAAATGGCTTCCTTCTGCATTATAGGGATTCTATGAAACCTTATTTAGTTTCTTCCAGAGAAAGAAAGACTTGCATTTATGTAGTGTATTTTATGATGACTAGATATCCCAGAACTGGAGGCAGCACCCCAGTTTATTATATGCTGATTTATTGTTATGCTAAATCGAGATGAAACATGTGTTTGCCTTCTCCTGGAGTATAGCGTCATTTCTGGGCACCATACTTTTTGAAAGGATTTGAAGGAGCCAAAGAAGATTCACAGAAATGGTTCCAGAAATGAAGGAATTGTGGTTAGATTTGGTATGAATCAATGCTTCTAAAAAGATAGAATAGCGAAGCTGAAACTGTTTGGCTTCAAGGAAAGATCCGGAAGAGTTTTAATAGAAGTATTCAAAATCAACTGGGGACTGTATAGAGTTGATAGAGAGAAATTGTTCTCATTAGAGAAGGATCAAGAGCCAGGAGACATTAATAGAAATGATGACATGAGGAAAAGCTTAAAGTTTATTTATTAGTAGGCTTACATTAACACTGCAACGAATGTTACTGTGAAAATCTCCTAGTCGCCACACTCCGGCGTCTATTCAGGGACACTGAGGGAGGATTTAGCATGGCCAATGCACCTAACCCGCACGTCTTTCGGACTTGTGGGAGGAAACCGGAGCACCCGGAGGAAACCTATGCAGTCATGGGGAGAATGTGCAGACTCTGCACAGACAATGGCCCAAGCCAGGAATTGAACCCGTGTCCCTGGCGCTGTGAGGTAGCAGTGCTAATCATTGTGTCTTCTTTAAGTAGCGGGTGGTCTGGATTTGGAATGGACTGCTTGTTGGAGGCAGATTCAAGGCTTTCAAAAGAGAACCGGATAATTGTCTGAAGAGGACAGATTTTCAGGTCTATAGGGAAAAGACAGGGGTGTGGCACAAGGCGAACTGCAGGGGGTTAGCACTGACATGATGGGCTGCATGGCCTTCATCTGTGCTTTAGCCATTCATTCTATGATTCAAAGCACTTTAAACCAATGAAGTCCTTCTGAAGTATAATCACAGTTGTATGATACAGGACAGAAGTTATTGTGATGTTTGAAATGTGGCAGCCAGTGTGCACACTGCAAGCTCCAACAAACAGCAATATGATGATGGTCAGAGGAACCAAATAGTGCTTGCTATTTTGTTGGTAATTTTGGTCATGTGGAAAATTGCCCAGGGAGGTATTATTTGCCAAAATAAAAATTTAGTTCACCCAGTTACAATCCTCATCATTTGAAACCTTCGCGTTGGGGCGGCATGGTGGCACAATGGTTAGCACTGCTGCCTTGCAGAGTCACGGATCTGGGTTTGATTCATGGTTTGGGTCACTGTCTGTGCAGAGTCTGCATGTTCTCCCCATGTCTGCATGGGTTTCCTCCAGGTGCTCCGGTTTCCTCCCACAGTCCGAAAGACGTGCTGGTTAGGTGCATTGGCCATGCTAAATTCTCTCTCCTGAACAGGCGCCGGAGTGTGGCGACTAGGGGATTTTCACACTAACTACGTTGCAGTGTTGATGTAAGCCTACTTGTGATGCAAATAAATTAAAAAACGTAAGAAAGCAGTGGCTTGTATGCCTGTCCTCCAACATTGAAAAGGGACTTACATTTGCATAGCATCTTACACAGAGTCAGAAGCTCAAAATGCTTTACAGCCTCTGAAGTACTTTTCAAGTGCAGTCACTATTGTAATATTTGATAAGTGGCAGCCAATTTGCACACGGCAAACTTCCACAAATAGCAATGTGATAGTGACCAGATAAGTCTCTTTTTGTAGTATTGATTGAGGGATAAATATTGGTGGGGCAGCAGGAAAAACTCCCCCTCTTCAAAATAGTACGACAGGATGTTTTATACATCAACAGAGCCCTGTTTGGCAGTACAGCTACAAGGCAGTACCTCTGACAGTTCAGCAAACCTTTAGTAGTGCATTTGAAGTGTCAGCCTGGAGTTTAGTTCAAAGTCCCTGGAGTGGAATTTGAATCAACAACCTTCTGACTCAGAGGAACGATTGTTACCAACAAGCAACAAACATGCCCTGTAAATAGTTCCTCCTCAGGTCACAATCGAATCCACCACATTCTCAGGCAGTGAATTCCAGATTCTAACCACTAGCTTCTGGGAAAAAAAAATTTCCTCCTGTTGTCATTGCTATTTTTCTAACCAGTCCTTTATAATATGTGTCCTCTGGTAACATTGCAGCATTCAGCATATACAAAAAAAAATCTATAGCAATACAAACTTACTGAAGTGAGAAACCTCAAAACCATTGCTGAAAAATCGGACAAGGTGTTTTGTGTCGAAAACCGCCATATAGAAGATTCAAATTCAATTCCTCACGGCTGATTACCTCAAATATCACAGTGCAACTGATGTCATTTCACTGTCGACACAATTGTTACATATTTTAAAGTGAATTTTAAATTCCTTTTGTTGAAGCTGATATATAAATTCTACAACATTAGGTGCCATTTCATATCATATTTTAATTTGTTTTCCAGATATTGCGGGAGTTAAATTGGATAGTCCATAGAAATTGGTGCTGTGCTTTCAGTGCATGATTAATGTTTAAAGTTTATTTATTAGTGTCACAAGTAGTCTTATATTAGCATTGCAATGAAGTTACACTCCAGCGTCTGTTTGGGTACACTGAGGGAGAATTTAGCATGGCCAATGTACCTAATCAGCTCATCTTTCGGACTGTGGGTGGAAACTGGAGCATCCGGATGAAACCCATGCCGACACGGGGAGAACGTGCAGACTCCACACAGACGGTGACCCAAGCTGGGAATTGAACCCGGATCCCTGGCGCTGTGAGGCAGCAGTGCTAACCATTGTGCCACCCGTAACTACCCAAGTTCAATGTAACATAGGCAGCAGGCCAATTCATGCTGCCTGCTTATTTGATTGATTACCATGTGCAGGTTCAAAATTGTAACTCGCTAGCACTTGTGCCAGTCTGCACCATGTATTCTAGCCTGCACCAGCTATGCCAGCCTGCACCATGTATGCCAGCCTGCATTTATTATGGTAGCCTGCACTACCTACGCTGGCCTGCAGTGCTTAACACTAGGCTGCACCTTTTAATGAGAGGTTGCATCATAGTAAGATCACATGCTGGCAGTTATTCAGGAGGTGAATCTGACAGACAAACAGGGAAGAATGGCACAACTTGAGGACAGAGTGAGCTTCAAGGGTTTTGGACGCTACACCCGAGGACATGGTGGAGAAGGTAAAAAATAGGGACAATGTCCCGCACTGGCAGAGCGACAGGTGGCTCTCCAGATATATTCTCAGAAGGCAACAGGAGCCCTTTAAAGTTAATACCTGAACCAAGTCCAGACGATTTGAGTGTAGTGCTGCAGGAAGTGATTGGGGTCTGCGAGTGCATTTTCAAAAGTCATATTCTACTGATTGCAGCACCACTCTCATACATTGCTCAAGTCTTTACACCCTTATCATTCACCTACTGCCAATCCCTATCAATCAGTACACATATCAAACAATCATATGCTTCACCTCAGTCTCACGCAAACTTATAAATGCCTCATCGCTTGCACATGCTGCCAGTTACTGAACCATGAAGTAACAGGTTGCATAATACTTGCTGACATACTGATCCCACTCTTGCCAGAGAAAGTGGTGCACAACCTGAGGCAGCAGTTGCTAAACTGAGGAAGGTGGATGAGACTGCATGCCCTCACTCCGGTGGAGGAGGTAGTGCTCATTGAATCATAGAATTCCTATAGTGCAGAAGGAAGCCATTTGTCCCATCGAGTCTGCACCGACCACAATCCCACCCAGGCCCTATTCCTATTAATCCCTCATATTTACCTTGCTAATCCCCCTGACACTAGGGTCAATTTAGGATGGCCAATCAACCTAACCCGCACATCTTTGAGCTGTGGGAGGAAACCGGAGCACTCGGTGGAAACCCACGCAGATACGGGGAAATATGCAAACTCCACGCAGACTGTCACCTGAGTCCCTGGCGCTGTGAGCCAACAGTGCTAACCACTGTGCCACCATGCTGTCCTGATGCCATGCAGTGTTGATCATTATTAGGACAGCCTTTGCATAGTTTATGGCCAATAATGCCACTAAACATAAGAACATAGGAAATTAGAGCAGGAGAAGGTAATGTGACCCCTTCCACCATTCAGCAAGAACATGGTTGGGCTGATCTTAGCCTCAACTCCACTTTCATGCCTGTAGTAAGTAAACCTTCACTCCCCTATAATTCCAAAACTCTGCTTGTCTCAGTCTGATTCAATGATTCAGTCTCCATAGTTCTAGGGGTAGAAAATCCCAAATACTCACAGAATCATAGAATCATAGAATAGAATCCTACAGTGCAGAAGGAGGCCATTCGGCCCTGCAATTCTGCACTGACCACAATCCCATCCAAGCCCTATTCCCGTAACCCCACAAATATACCCTGCTAATCCCCCTGACACTAGGGTCAATTTAGAATGGGCAATTAATCTAACCCACACATCTTTGGACTGTGGGATGAAACCGGAGCATCCATAGAAGACCCACGCAGACTTAGGAAGAATGTTCAAACTCCACACAGACAGTGACCCGAGGCTGGAATTGAATCTGGGTCCCTGGTACTGTGAGGCAGCAGTGCTAACCACTGTGCCACCATACTACCCCAATCGTAAACCCTATAGTCTGGTTGAATAACAATAAGACCTGCACTATGTACAACTAGAAAGCAGAGAGTGGCACAGTTAGATCACTGTCCCAAATGAATTTTGAAAGGGCAAATAGCAATCTTCCATTAATTAACCAATCTATATTTATTTAAAAGATAAATTGCACTAAAATGGCACAACGTCGCTATTAAAAATGTTGCAATAAAACTATGGGTGGGATTTTCCATCCCCATCGCACAGTCTGATTTCCATTGGCATAGGTGTCACCATTAGCCGCCAGCGGGATCTTCCAGCCCTGCCAATGTCTACGGCATTTTGTGTGGCTCACCTGTCCCACCTCCGGGGAACCTGACATCGGGGGTGGTGGGGGGGGAAGTACTGTGAGGGTCGCCATTGGTACCGAAGAAGGCAGGAAATTCCTGGCTTGGAAGTCTGAACAGCTCTAACTGATTAGTGAGTCAGCTCAAAATGACAGCAAAATTGTTCTGTACTTTCAGAGCGAATTCATGATCAACTTCTAAGCTGTTTGTCAGAACACTATAGGACACAAATGCAGGTAAACACTTGTTAGAGGTGTATGCAAGACATCTGCAGATGTATTATCAATGAAAAAGGCAAAGTAGAATTCTAAAGTTTATTTATCAGTGTCACAAGTAGGCTTACATGAACACTGCAATGAAGTTACTGTGAAAATCCCCTAGTCACTACACTCCAGCACCTGTTCAGGCACACTGAAGGAGAATTTAACAACGCCAATGCACCTAACCAGCACATCTTTTGGACTGTAGGAGGAAACCAGAGCACCCGGAGGAAACCCACGCAGACACGGGGAGAATGTGCAGATTCCGCACAGACAGTAACCCAAGCCACAAATTGAACCCAGGTCCCTGGCGCTGTGAGGCAGCAGTGCTAACCACTGTGCCACCGTTAGGTACATAATTTCTGTTGGGTTTCTGCCCATTTTTCACCATTTTATGCCATATCTTCAAGATTTTCTAGCAACTTGACACCAAAGTTACAGCAGATAACAAGGGGAAACCCTACAGAAATCTCAGGCAAATGTGTCAATGATGAAGAAATAAATAGCAATTGTGTTATTATAAATCAAAAAAAAAACTTGTTACCATTACATCTCATTCTGTCTGATTTCTAAAGCCAACTGGTATCTTTTCTTGTAGCTGTACTACCCAGAGGTTGGAGCAATATGTAAATTGGGTTCAGGAGATTCAAATGTTAGCCTTATTAAAATGATTATCACATGCAACTTTAGTCAAATAAAAATGAATGGAAATGAGCTACAGACGCCATTTTATTCAACTGCCTGCTGAACTCCAGAACATAAGCCATCTGCAATAACTTGAGATATTTATCAGTGATTCCATCATCTCAACTCGATATGATCATTCATTGCTTTGTTGCATTCTCCAATCGTAGGTATTGGCTCATAATCTGTCAGAATGCAACATGCAAAGAGAAATCTTCTAAGAGTGAAGAAAAACAGATAAACTAAAGCAATGTTAAACTGAGCAGTCATTTTAAAGTAAATGGTGACTGAGAGATTCTTTCTTTAAAATACAATTCTTCTTAATAGCTGGGAAAAGTAGGACAAGGTGACGAAGATGTTTAAAAAATGTCCATGATCATTAACTCAGAAATCCACCCAGGATAATTAAGGGCCCCACACACCCCGGACATTCTCTCTTCCACCTCCTTCCGTCAGAAAAAGGATACAAAAGTCTGAGATCACATACCAACCAACTCAAGAACAGCTTCTTCCCTGCTGCCATCAGACTTTTGAATGGACCTACCTTGCATTAAGTTGATCTTTCTCTACACCCTAGCTATGACTGTAACACTACATTCTGCACTCTCTCGTTGCCTTCGCTATGAACGGTGTGCTTTGTCTGTATAGCACGCAAAAAACAATACTTTTCACTGTATGCTAATATATGTGACAATAATAAATCAAATCAAATCAAAGTCAAATCAAATAAAAAGAGGTGCAGAATAACAGGGAGTTATGCTAATCAAGAATAATAACTAAAAAACAATAATCAAATGCTAAATAAAATAAGTGACAGTCATTCGCTGACTCATTCCCCATTTCTTGACTGATTAGTGTCAAACTGCCTGGTTTAAATTTCAAACATTGCTTTGCAGTTAACCTGGTTCATTCGCTATGGCCATGATGTGGAGATGTGGATTAGAGTGGACAAGAAGAAAGGTCACATGACACCAGGTTACAGTCCTTAAGGTTTATTTGAAATCACAAGCTTTCAGAGTGCTGTTCCTTCATCAGGTGAAGTATCTATGACACCACCTCTACCAATTAGAGTCAACTTGCCAACCAACCTGCACTTTCTTCTCATACAGTATGATTTGTTGTTTCTCTTATATGGTTATTCTTGTAAAATGCCCCGTGAATGCAAGGCAAAAAGCTTCACCGTGTCTCTTTTTTTCAGCAATACTCAAGTTCTGTACCACTAAATGACTGACTGACAATAGCACCTCTTGTATTATAGAAACTTCAACAGAATTAAAGGACTCAAGGTGCTTCACAGGAAACTTATCAAGCAAAGTTCATATATCGCTCTTTAGGCCTCAGTGCGGCGGCACAGTAGCACAGCGGTTAGCACTGCTGCCTCACAGCATCAGGGACTCGGGTTCGACTCCCGGCTTGGGTCGGTCACGGTCTGTGCGGAGTCTGCCTATTCTCCCCATGTCTGCATGGGTTTCCGGGTGCTCTGGGTACTTCCCACAGTCCGAAAGATGTACTGGTTTGGTGGATTGGCCATGCTAAATTCTCCCTCAGTGTACCCGAACAGGCGCCGGAGTGTGGCGACTAGGGGATTTTTACAATAACTTCATTGCAGTGCTAATGTAAGCCTACTTGTGATACGAATAAATAAACTTAAATTTAAATTGATGCCCAATTCTGGGCACCACACTTTAGAAAGGATGCGAGGCCTATGAAAGGCTGCTGAAGAGATTCACTAGAATTTGGTATCAGTATGATGGGCTTCAGTCACGTGAAGAGGTTGGAGAAGATATGATAGTTCTTCTTAAAGCGGGAAATGTTAAGAGGAAGTTTTGATTGTCGCGTCCTAAAACATGAAGTATTCTGAGAGAGTAAATGAGGAAAAAGTATTTCCACTGGCAGATATGTTGATAATTAGTGGATGCAGATTGAAGGTGATTGATGGAAGATGCTGAGATGAAATGAGGAGAAGTTTGTTTTACAAAACAAGTTATTATGATCTGTAACACACCACCTGAAGGGGTGGAAGAAGCAGATTTTTGTTTAAAGTAATTGGACAAACACTTGAAAGGACCAAAATTGGCAGGCAAAAGGGAAGAGCAGAGGTATAGGATGGTCTTTTAATAGGCTGATTGATCTCTTCCTGTGCTATTAAGATTTGATCGTTCTACAGTAAATGGAACCTCATAGAAACCATTGAAACCCTACAGTGCAGAAGGAGGCCATTCAGCCCATCGAGTCTGCACCAACAACAATCCCACTCAGGCCCTATCCCCGTAACCCCACACATTTACCCCTACTAAAGTAGTTTATTTATTAGTCACAAGTGAGGCTTACATAACACTGCAATGAAGTTACTGTGAAATTCCCCTAGTCACCACACTCCGGCGCCTGTTCGGGTCAATGCACCTAACCAGCATGTCTTTCAGAATGTGGGAGGAAACTGGAGCACCCAGAGGAAATCCACGCAGACCCGGGGAGAACATGCAAACTCCACACAGACAGTGACCCAAGCAGGGAATCAAACCCAGGTCCTTGGCGCTGTGAAGCAGCAGTGCTAACCACTGTGCCACCATCCCGCCCAAAGCTACTGTGCCGTCCCACTCTCTAATCTACGCACCCTGGGACACTAAGGGGCAATTTAACATGACCAATGCATCTAATCCGCACACCTTTAGACTGTGGGAGGAAACTGGAGCACCGAGAGGAAATCCACGCAGACCTGGGGAGAACGTGCAAACTCCACACAGACAGTGACCCAAGCAGGGAATCGAACCCAGATCCCTGGCACTGTGAAGTAGCAGTGCTAACCACTGTGCCACCATGAACCTGGTCTTCAAGAGAGTTACAGACATGCACTGATCAGTTTTTGGGGACATTAACATTTCTATACCCACAGGAAATATTCACGCCAACCTTTCCCAAAAGATGAAATATTAATCACTGCGCATCAGACACCAAATCCGCTGAAACATAGTTAGTCTTAAACATTAGCTTTAAAAAAAACTTGTAGTAACAGATTTGATTACCGACACAGAGATCCAATTGTGTATCCTTAACTTACAGTCTTGGTAACGTTCTTCCAGACACCATGCCAGACAGTAAATATCCCTTACAATATTCTCATCGTAATTTTAGCTTCTTCCACGATAGCCTGAGCTAAAAAAAGGGACCGATCATTTCCACAGCAGCGCTTGACATTTTGTCCTTCACAGAACAAGAAAGGCGTTGTGTGGCATACTTTCGCATGAGGGAGAACTAAGCTTTCATAAATAAACTATTGTTTTCTTTCACATACAAATGCAGCCAGTCTTCTGCAGAGAAACAAGACATTCAAGGTTGAAAACAATTCCACACAAATATTCTCAGGCATGTGCAGTAATATAATGTCCATCACTGAAGTATACGTAGACACAGTACATACAAGCTGAAAAATGACTTTTTTTTGCTCAGTTACTCAATATTTGTATGGTCCAGCCTTTCCAGCATCATGTGCCAATAACGTACTCACCTAGAAAAGTGCTGAATAGCTAGCTTTTTATACTTAAAGTTTAAAGTGTTTTAAAAGATACTTAGGTGCTGATTTCTCGTGATTAAATAGTTCTTTTATTACTGTCACAAGTCGGCTTACATTAACACTGCAATTAAGTGTTGAGTAACTCCCTCGTGCGAAAGTATGCCACACAACGCCTTTCTTGTTCTGTGAAGGACAAGATGTGAAGATCCCCTAGTCGCCACACTCCAGCACCTGTTCGAGTAGAGAGAGGGAGAAGTTAGCAAGGCCAATGCACGTAGCCAACATGTCTTTTAGACTTGAGGGAGGAAACCGGAGCACCCGGAGGAAGCCCATGCACACACGCCAATGCACCTAGCCAACACATCTTTTAGACTTGAGGGAGGAAACGGGAGCACCCGGAGGAAACACGCAGAGAACGTGCAGACTCCACATGGACAGTGACCCAAGCCGGGAATTGAACCTGGGTCCCTGGCGGTGTGAGGCAGCAGTGCTAACCACTGTACCACCGTGCCACCCGGGAATAGAGCTGGTTACCCTATCTGTGTTGATCTATCATTATGAATATCCACATCGGCCACATTCTGACCGACACTGCTTGATGCATGCATTTGAGTAGAATGGATGGATTGTGCCTTCCCCGACTCCTGGAACCTGTGAGCAGGCAGCATAACCACAGCCAGTTGCTGTCACTTGGTGCAAAGTAACCAGAACAGAGATGAATATCATCCAGATATCCAGGCTTGGTTCAGAATATCACCATTTGCTGAGGTACATGGAGCCAATTCTGCTGTAATTTCTTTTCCCTGACAATGAGTTTAGTTTTGTGAAGCAGTGTAAGGGTGTTTCTTTCAGGTTCATTTTACTTAGGAATGATGTAACATGTTGAAAATGTTTTTGATGGTTGTTTTTGGCAAATGCAGACGTCATGACCCATTGTGGAACTTCCTGAGATACAAACACTTGGAACTATTTGAAGTATCACCCTGGCCGACTCCAGATGTTGTTGATAGAGGTCCAAGTGGGGCATGGGCACTTCTCAGGTGACGGGGTCGGGGTGGGAGGGCGGCTGACCCGAGGAACAGTCTTCATCTTGAGGCTGATATCCTTTGTTGCCTGGGTTGCTGACATCCTGCGTGGTCTGGTGGGAGACAGGTGGGTTGGAGACAGTGATAGGGATGTGCTGGACTGGTATGTAAATATGGCACTGGGGCCTTCAAACCTGCCAGATGACGGTGGACAGACGAATCAACTGGCAGTCTGTCGGGTGGCTCGGAGGGGGAGCTTACCTGTGTACAATTATTGGGGTTCCAAACACAGAATCTGATGCGTGATCCTGCCATTCTGGCCAGCAGGAAAGTCAGAGCTGCTTGTCACTGTGTTTCATCTCGTTGCGTGTGTGACCATGCAGCGTCAAAGTCCCAGTGTTGGATATGGTAAGTGTTACTTGTGGCATTTCAATTGTAACAATGTCAGGTCTCTGAAATGGCTACTTTATAAACTTATAGTGTAGTCTAAAACAGTTGAGAACTTCAAAAGAACAAAGACAAGTTGGTAGAGTGGGCAGAGGGGTGGCAGATGAAGTTGAATGCAGAGAAGTGTGAGGTGATGCATTTTGGTAGGAAGAGCATGGAGAGATCATATAAAACAAGGGGTAAAATTCTTAAAGGGGTGTAGGAGCAGAGGGACCCAGGTGCAAATATGTATAGATCATTGAAAGTAGTAGGACAGGTAGAGAGAGCAGTTTATAAGGCAAATAGGGGCATAGAGTAATAGAGCAAGGAGGTTACGCTGAACTTATACAAGACACCAGTTGGACCTCAGCTGGAATATTGTGTACAATTCTTGACGTCACACTATAGGAAGGATGTAACCGCATTGGAGAGAGTGCAGAAGAGATTTACAAGAATGGTTCCAGGGATGATAAAATTTTGTTATAAGGGTAGATTGGGACTGTTCTCCTTGGAGAGAAGATGGCTAAGAGGAGATTTGATAAAGATGATCAAATTCATGATGGGGCTGGACTGTGTAGTTTGGGGGAAACTGTTCCTGCTCGTAAAAGGATTAAGAACAAGAGGGCACAGATTGAAAGTGGTTATCAAAAGAAGCAAAAGTGATGTGAGAAAGAGCTTGTTCACATGACGAGTGGTTTTGGAGCTGGAATGCACTGCCCGGAAGTGTGGTGGAAGCAGGATCAATCGAGGCACTCAGGAGGGCGTTAGATGATTACTTGAAGAGAAGCAATCTGCAGGGGTATGGGGAAATGGCATTAAGCATGGCGCTTGTTTGGAGAGCCAGTGCAGACACGATGGGCCAAATGGACTCCCTCCATAACAATTCCGTATACTTGTACTGTAGAAAAAAGAGCCCCGTCCATTAAAAAGTTGAACAGCTGGAAAGGTTCACTGCAATTTCTCTCTATCCATGAAGATTGCAATGAACAGTAATAAATACACTTTGCAAAACAACCTTATAAAATGTAGTCACATGTTTGCATAATTACCTTGATAATCTTCAGCCAGCCAGCAGATGTCTTTCTTACCATCTCTCGGGAGAAGGCCACAGTGAAACTATTTAGATTTTCTCTCACATTTATCCATGCTGAACTCTTTAATTGCAGGACTCCCTTGAACTCTAACCTCCATGACCCCCTGTGAAAGAATCCCCAAAGCCTGACCACAGAACAAAGGCTTTCTTATCTCAGCCACAGCACATCTTTAAACACAAACCACATTCCTTTCAGAACTGCTGGTGGAGGAAATTTCTAATTATGTTCTAGAACTATATTTACACTGGTCTGCCAGGCCAAACTGGATGCAGGGGATTATCCCTATGCCTTAACTGGTAGTCCCACATGCACCCAATATCGGGTCTCAGACTCCCCTCAAGACTGGTAGGTTGTGGACACCTATTGGAAGTCCCCAGGTAGCCCTTTTTCAAAGCCCGTTTAACTTCGGGTCATTGCATCAGGACAGCATGCCTGATTGGGATGAGGGCAACTGGGATAGGAGTGCTAATCAAGGAGATGCATGTGGCATTGGGGCAAGGAGTGGGGTGTACATTGGGATGGAATCTGTTGAAATATCAGAACCTTGGGTCTAGATTGCACATGAGTTCAATTTTTCATAGGGGACCTCAGATAAGAATTTGGCCTCATTCTCATAGGAAAAGTGCCTCACCTCATTTCAGGTAGGGGTTCTGGATGCCTAATCTTTTCTTTAACACCAATCTGGGAGGTGATGTAATAAGCATGTACTACCTGATGGCCATATAAGAGAATTAGATGTCAGTTTTGTGCCTGAAAAATGGGTACAAAGTATGTGTTCCTTGCAGGATGGGAATTAAGAACTGGGAGGACCACATACGTAATTAAAGCTACTAACCCTGGCATTATGGTGAAAGTGCCGGCGTTGGACTGGGGGTAAGCACAGTGTTGTGAGACTTCTTATTATGGTGAAAGCACAGTGAGAAGTCTCACAACACCAGGTTAAAGTCCAACAGGTTTATTTGGTAGCATAAGCCACAAGCTTTCAGAGCACTGCCCCTTCATCAGGTGAGTGGGAGTTGTGTTCACAAACAGGGCATATATAGACACAAACTCAATTTACAAGATAATGGTTGGAATGCAAGTCTTTACAGGTAATCAAGTCTTAAAGTCTCTCCCACTCACCTGATAAGACTTGATTATCTGTCAAGACTCGCAGTCCAACCATTATCTTGTAAATTGAGTTTGTGTCTAAATATGCCCTGTTTGTAAACACAAATCCCACTCGCCTGATGAAGGGGCAGTGCTCCAAAAGCTTGAGCTTTTCCAACAAATAAACCTGTTGAACTTTAACCTGGTGTTGTGAGACTTCTTACTGTGCTTACCCCAGTCCAACGCCGGCATCTCCACATTATGGAGAAAGGTCAGCTGCTTTTTCCCAATGTGTGTGGCATCTGATATACATCATTAACAGCACCAGTGCTCCAAAACCACAATACACGTCTATCATCTGACCGCATGATGTGACTCGATGGATAAGAAGCTGGGGAATGCTAAAATGTAACTTCCTCAAATGACACTGGAGACTATAAATATGTTATCTGAAATACTTTTAAACAATCCATACCACAAGATCTGCACTGATGAGAGCAGGATTTGGTTGAAGGAAATGACCTCTTTCTTCAGAACTTTGTCATTGAAAGTATATTGAATGTGACCATGTGAGCTGCTTTCTCAATGAGTTTATTAATTGGCTATTGAAATGTAAATGCATTTGATCCAGCAGAAAATGAATATTGCGCCTAAGCACTATGTACTTTTGAAGGATTAAATTAACGCTGCTAATGCATGCACTACAAACAGCCTGGAGAAGACTTTGAACTGCTGGCTGACAATCTTTTGCTTGACAATCTTGCAGTTGGCAGTTGAAAACCTGGTGGAGGGCTAATTTTCTATCACAGGAACCCAATGAGTTGCAGTTCAGTAACAAAGCGTTTACTGGGCCCGGGCCTGTGAATGGTCCAAGTTTCCCGACCGTGGTGATGGGTACAACACTGATACCACGCCTGCCATTCACCAAGAGCAAAAGCCACCTGCCTCACCTCTCCCATTGCTAATGATAAGGGTGTCGGCAAGAATGAAAATCGTGCACAATGAACTGATGGGATAGGGAGAAGAGGTTCAATTCTTTGTAGCGTAGAGCTTCACAGATGTCACATAAAATGTGAATTTTAGTTCCCATTTGCTGCAGATATTTCAAGTCGCCGGTATTGATTTATCTTGACAGTAACATTTAACATCCGCCATCCAATCAAACAAAAGAGATTAAAAAGAAATTTCAAACCACGGAGCCAACATATTTGACCAGAACCAAGCAATAAAGAAAAATGCGTGCAACTAATGACTGAGTTGAATCTGGTGGGTTCCCCGGTGGCGGGATGGGTGAACCATGCAAAATGCTGTAAACATCGTCAGGACTGGAAGATCCCACCAGTGACCAATGGCAAGCTGCCTCCAGCACTGGAAAACACGCCGTGGGCACAGGGGTGGTGGAAAATCCTGCTCAAATTTCTTTAAAGCACTGCTGCCTCACAGCGCCAGGGACCTGGGTTCAATTCCCGGCCTTGGGTCACTGTCTGTGTGGAGTCTGCGTGTTCTCCCTGTGTCTGCGTGGGTTTCCTCCGAGTGCTCCGGTTTCCTCCCACAGTCCAAAAGACGCGCTGGTTAGGTGCATTGGCCATGCTAAATTGTCCCTCAGTGTACCCAAATAGGCGAGTGTGGAGTGTGGCGACTGGGGGATTTTCACAGTAAGTTCACTGAGTGTTAATGTAAGCCTACTTATGACACCAATAAATAAACAAATAAATAAAAATTAAGGGCTGGATATGGGGTTGAACACTGCAGTCAGAGCTGCCAAGTTTTCTTAGGTCATGATGATCTTTAGGTGATAGATTTAAAACCCAGTTACAAATGTTCAGAACATCAATTCAAACAATCTTAAACTTAATGGGCTATTAAAGCACATATATCAATCTTTGCAACAAGAGTCCTGAGGCAGCACCTTCCAAACCCACAGCCATCACCTCCGGGTGGAGGAAGGTAACTAGTGGCGTGCCGCAGGGATCGGTACTCGGGCCGCAACTGTTTACCATTTATATAGATGATCTGGAGGAGGGGACGGAGTGTAGGGTAACAAAGTTTGCAGACGACACAAAGATAAGTGGAAAAGTGAATCGTGTGGAGGACGGAGAAGATCTGCAGAGAGATTTGGACAGGCTGAGTGAGTGGGCGAGGATATGGCAAATGGAGTATAACGTTGATAAATGCGAGGTTATACACTTTGGAGGAAATAATAACAAATGAGACTACTATCTCAATGGAAACAAATTAAAACATGCTACCGTGCAAAGGGACCTGGGGGTCCTTGTGCATGAGACGCAAAAGCCCAGTCTGCAGGTACAACAGGTGATCAAGAAGGCAAATGGGATGTTGGCCTATATCGCGAGGGGGATAGAATATAAAAGCAGGGATGTCTTGATGCACCTGTACAGGGCATTGGTGAGGCCGCAGCTGGAATACTGTGTGCAGTATTGGTCCCCTTATATGAGGAAGGATATATTGGCATTGGAGGGAGTGCAGAGAAGGTTCACCAGGTTGATACCGGAGATGAGGGGTTTGGATTATGAGGAGAGGCTGAGGAGATTGGGTTTGTACTCGTTGGAGTTTAGAAGGATGAGGGGGGATCTTATGGAGACTTATAAGATAATGCGGGGGCTGGATAGGGTGGAGGCGGAGAGATTCTTTCCACTTAGTAAGGAAGTTAAAACTAGAGGACACAGCCTCAAAATAAAGGGGGGTCGGTTTAAGACAGAGTTGAGGAGGAACTTCTTCTCCCAGAGGGTGGTGAATCTCTGGAATTCTCTGCCCACTGAGGTGGTGGAGGCTACCTCGCTGAATATGTTTAAAGCGCGGATGGATGGATTCCTGATCGGTAAGGGAATTAAGGGTTATGGGGATCAGGCGGGTAAGTGGTACTGATCCACGTCAGATCAGCCATGATCTTATTGAATGGCGGGACAGGCTTGAGGGGCTAGATGGCCTACTCCTGCTCCTATTTCTTATGTTCTTATGTAAAAGGGCAAGAGCAGCAGATACATGGGAACATCACCACCTGCAAGTTCTCCTCCAAATCACAATCCATCTTGACTTGGAAATATATCACTGTTCCTTCATTGTTGCTGGGTAAAAATCTTGGAATTCTCTCCCTAACATCACTGTGGGTGTACCTATACTTCACAGACTGCAGCGGTTCAGGAAAACAGCTCACCACCACCTTCTGAAGGGCAACTAGGGATGGGCAATAAATGTTGGGCTTAGCCATGAATAAATTTGTACAAAGCTTCTATATTTTGCACTAATCATTTCAATGTTTATCTTATCTTGATAGGCATAGGACCAAATGGGGAATAGAGGGATATAAGCAGTTGGTTTAGATAGGTAAATGTGATTGGTGCAGGCTTGGTGGGCGCAGGGCCTGTTCCTGCACTGTACTGTTCTTTGTTTATTCAAGCATTATTATTAAATATTGACTTTGGATCCCCTAATATATTGATATTCCCTTAGTTTTGTTAATATATTTGCCTTTGCTTATTCCAGTGAATTTCATTTATCTGTTTTGAAGGCCATTTATTATTTGACTCCCCAATTACTCTTTAAATCCCAACAAAGTCTCTCAGAAATTCTGAAGTCTCATGCTGTGTCAATGCTTCTTGGCAACGTAGGTGAGGTCATATATTTGTCGAGCGGCATGTTTATTAACAATACCAGTTAAACCAGCGGAACTCTGGAGCCGGAACTGAGAGCTCCGTGAGTCAGAATTTGTGCAGCTTAATCATGTGTGAGATGCATGAGGTGAACACAGTTGTCTAATTCAACATTGTTTATTTTCTTCTTTAAAGTATATACATATATAAATATATATATATCATATATATATACATGACACCCATAATATATAGTAGAAGCCTGATGTTTAACCAAAACAGAACACGCAGGAGGCAATCTTACCAGAATCTGGCAAAGTGTCAGGCTCTTTCGGAAAGCCTGCTTAACCCTCCAGTTGCACAGACCAATTTCTCTCCAGATTTTGAGCCTCTTCAAAGAAACAAAAGTGAGTGGGGTGTCACACTGGTGGTGGTGGCGGGGGTGGGGGGGGGTCTCTTTGAGTCGGCAACAGGGCCAACAGAAATCGGGGCACCAATTTTTTGATTTGGTTTATTATTCTCACATATATTGGTATATAGTGAAAAGTATTGTTTCTTGCGCGCTATACAAAGCATGCCATACATAGAGAAGGAAAGGAGAGAGTGCAGAATGCAGAGTTACAGTCATAGCTCGGGTGTAAAGAAAGATCAACTTAATGCAAAGTAGGTCCATTCAAAAATCTGATGGCTGCAGGGAAGAAGCTGTTATTGAGTCAGTTGGCACATGACCTCAGACCTTTGTATCATGGAATCATAGAATCCCTACAGTGCAGGAGGAGGCCATTCGGCTCATCGTGTCTTCACCGATCAGAACCCCACCCAGGCCCTACTCCCGTAACCCCACATATTTACCCCGCTAATCCCCCTGACACTAGGGTCAATTTAGTATGGCCAGTCAACCTAACCCTTTCGTATTTGGAATGTGGAAGGAAACCGGAGCACCTGGAGGAAACCCACGCAGATATGGGGAGAATGTGCAAACTCTGCATGGACAGTGACCCAAGGCAGGAATTGGACCCGGGTCCCTGGTGCTGTGAGGCAACAGTGCTAACCACTGTACCACACATCTTTTTCCCAACGGAAGAAGATGGAAGAGAGTTTATCCAAGGTGCATGGGGTCCTTGATTATGCTGGCTGCTTTGCTGAGACAGCGGGAAGTGTAGACGGAGTCAATGGATGGGAGGCTGATTTGTGTGATGAACTGGGCTACATTCACAACACTTTGTAGGTTCTTGCGGTCTTGGACAGAACAGGAGCCATTACAAGCTGTGATACAACCAGAAAGGATGCTTTCTATGGTACATTTGTTGGTAAGAGTCGTAGCTGACATGCCAAATTTCCTTAGCCTCCTGAGAAAGTAGAGTTGTTGGTGGGCTTTCTTAACTATAGCATCGGCATGGAGGGACCAGGACAAGTTGTTGGTGATCTGGATACCTAGAAACATAAAGCTCGTGACCATTTCCACTTCATCAGCACTGATGTAGACAGGGGCATGTCCTCCATTATTCTTCCTGAAGTCGATGACTATCTCCTTTGTTTTACTGACATTGAGGGTGAGATTATTTGTCGTTGCACCAGATTCTCTATCTTTTTTCTGTACTCTGGCTCATCATTGTTTGAGATCCGACTCACTCCAGTGGTGTCATCAGCAAATTTGAAAATTGATTTGGAAGGGAATTTGGCTGCACAGTTATAGGTGTATAAGGACTATAGTAGGGGGCTGAGAACACAGCCTTGTGGGGCACTGGTGTTGAGGATAATCGTGGAATAGGTGTTGTTGCCTATCCTTACTGATTGAAGTCTGTGCGTTAGGAAGTTCAGGATCTAGTCACAGAGGGAGGACCCGAGCCCTGGCCATGCAGTTTTGAGATGAGTTTTGTAGGAATAATG
This sequence comes from Mustelus asterias, assembly GCF_964213995.1. Taxonomy (NCBI): domain Eukaryota; kingdom Metazoa; phylum Chordata; class Chondrichthyes; order Carcharhiniformes; family Triakidae; genus Mustelus; species Mustelus asterias. Next base: position 64,962,749 of record NC_135820.1, read on the forward strand.
GTGTTGAAGGCTGAGCTCTTGTCAATAAATAGGAGTCTGACTTAGGTATCTTTGTTATGCAGGTGTTCCAGGATTGAGTGCAGGGCCAGGGAGATTGAATCTGGCAATCTTGGAGGCCAGAATTGATCCCAACCATCGCTAACTTTTCGAAGTACTTCATGATGATGGATTCGGGCTCCTCGACGCTACAGTCAGTCAAATGCTGACCAGATATCAGGGGCAGCCACTCCCACCTTAACTTTAACATTGCAGCTCTTTTTGTCCATGTTTGGACTAAAGCTAGAAGATCATTGAACCTTTTTTTGGCCCTGTATCCAGGTGTGGTACACCATGTTGTGCCGCTGACCTCAGCTGCCACCTCTAATCAGGGCTTGCTCTTTTGCCATCCCATGGGATCAAGGATGTCCCACCTGGCACTCAGCACCTCCATTAGAGAGCGCAGGCACTCGTCCGAGAAACTGGGATGGGGGCAGGAGGGGTTGGGGGGGGGAAGTGGGCAGAGTGCCCACCTGCAATGCCCACCTGTCTGGTATGCTCAATGGGCATTGCGGCCATAACTGCTGCCATATTTATGATTCTCTCTTGTATAGCTCCCTGAGGCTCCTGACCATGTCCTGTCAGCCTCCAGGGGGCTGCCTCTGCTCTATTTAAAACCCCGCCGTCTTCTCATTGAACCTGGTGCCTGACATTCTCCCACCCCCCGACAGCAGCGCTGAACCTATGACTGGCCACATTTCACACTGGCTGGTCTTTATTTGGCCAACCAGCATGAAATCATGCACTAATTGCGATTGCGGCTGGAAGCGGAAATCACGGCTGCTTCCGAGCCTGACGATGTGCGTGAGATTCAGGCCCTTTTTATCATTCCCAGCTGAACATGAGTTCATGTGAACATGAGTTCATGTGAACATCTGTTCATGTTCATGTGCGCATGTGTTCACGTGAACATGTGTTCATGTAGACATATGGACATGTGTTCATGTGAACATGTGTTTGTGTGAACATGTTAAAGTTAAAGTTTATTTATTAGTCACAAGTAAGGCTTACGTTAACACTGCAATGAAGTTACTGTGAAATTCCCCTAGACGCCACAGTCTGGCGCCTGTTTGAGTCAATGCACCTAACCAACATGTCTTTCATGTGTTCGTGTGGACATGTGTTCATGTGGACATGTGTTCATGTGAACATGTGTTCTTGTGGACATCTGTTCCTGTGGACACATGTTCATGTGAATATGTATTCATGTGAAGGTATGTTCAGTTGAACTTTCTTTAGCTACTAAACAGTGAGTGGAAGTGGAATTCAGTTGGCGGAATGGTGAAATGTTTTTCAAGTCACATGGGCGTTGTGCTGGACTCTGACAAGGAAGTTAAAGGAGAAAAATTGATTTGAAGTAGCACCTTTCACAGCCAGGGGAGGTTCCAAAGTGCTTTTCAATCAATAAAATACTTCTGAAGTTGCCATGACAGATGCACAACAGCAACTGTGCACACAGCTACTCACACAAGCAGCAATGTGGTAATGATCAGATAATTAATTTTGGTGATGATCACTGAGGGATAAATATCCAGGACAATGGGGAGAATTCCCATATTCTCAATATAGTTCTGTGGGATTTTTACTGCCACCTGAGAGGTGAAAATACCGCCATCTTAGCCATCGTTGATAGTCATGGCAGTAAGTCAATGACTGGGCCCCACTGTGTGACACGGTGGCACAGTGGTTGGCACTGCTGCCTCACAGCGCCAGGGCCCAGGTTCGTTTCCTGGCTTGGGTCACTATCTGTGCGGAGTCTGCACATTCTGGGTGGGCTTCCCCTGGATGCTCCGGTTTCCTCCCACAGTCCGAAAGACATGCTGATTAGGTACATTAGCCATGCTAAATTCTCCCTCAGTGTACCCGAACAGGTGCCAGCGAGTGGCGACTAGGGGAATTCCACAGTAGCTTCTTTGCTGTGTTAACGTAAGCCTACTTGTGACACTGAAAAATAAACTAAACTGTAGGAGTTAGCAGGCCCGTCAGCCGAAAACGTGATTCCAGCAATGGTGATGATAATTGCAGTTCCTCTTGGCTTGCCAAACCCACCAAAGGCATTAAGTGAGCATTTCTCCTAATTCCACCTCAGCCGGAAGCAATGTCTGAGGCAGTTCCATCTCACTGAGAAGGTGGTTTACCAATGCATCCTCCAGGCAGGAGCAGTTCACCCCTTGACATCTCTTTGTCAGGTTGCCAATCCATGAACATGCAGTTGGTGTGTGACAGTACACAGAGGGCGGAATTTTCCCATCCCGTCTGCCATGGGGACAGGGCATGGACCGCGCAAAGGTCTATTGACCTCGGGTGGGAATTTCTGGCCTTGGGGAAAATCCCGCCCAAAGACTCGCATGGACAGATGCCCATCATCCTGGCAGCAGTCACAACCCATTCATCCTGCATCAGTCAACTCTGCCCACTAACTTCAGACCAGCATAATGAACCAGAGGCTGGCTCCTTGGTGACAAGGCGACACAATCTACAACCTACTCATCATCCCTTCCACCACCCGACAGCACTCCTACAATGAGAGCCATGCTGAAATCAGGAAAGTTGTGGAGTGGACCATTGGTGTACACAAACAACATTGTGCTACCTTTACCATGCAGTATAGAGTCTGCCACTTCGTTTGCACTCAATCTCATGAGGGCACATTGGAGGGCAATGGAGCAAGAGGAAGAGGAAGGGGAAGGGAGGAAACCTGGAGTACCTCACCACTCTAGTCTCTCTGTGACTGGTTACTTAGATTCCATTTCCCTTGAAATCACATCTCATCAGCACCATCGCTGCCCCTTTTCCATACACGTGCTGCAGGCCATCACTGTAATTGGCTATCACAGGCCAAAAATCTTAACACCTCCAATAATACATGAGTTAGTTAGCACTGCTGCCTCACAGTGCCATGGACCTGGGTTCAATTCTGGCCTCGGGTGACTGTCTATGTGTAGTTTGCACATTCTCCTCTGGGTGCTCTGGTTTCCTCCCACAGTCCAAAGATGTGCGGGTTAGGTTGATTGGCCATGCTAAATTGTCCCTTAGTGTCGGGGGATTAGCAGGGTAAATACATGGGTTCACACAGGGATAGGGCCTAGGTGGGATTGTTGTCAGTGCAGGCTCGATAGGCTGAATGGCCTCCTTTTACATTGTAGGGATTCAATGATATTATGATTTTAAGAAAATCTGAACTATCCTCCCTGCAGACGTCTTTGCCTGTCCTACTGTTCCTGTACAGTTCTTGTCTCAGTTGCTGCAATGTAGATGGTGGAGGATTGCTGAGTTCAGCGTGGGAGGGCGGCAGCTAGTTTGCAGGAAGGCCTCAATCAGCACTGGATCTTGAAGGCCTGGCTTTAGACTGCATCACCGAGGCAGCAGCCTGGGCTGACTGAGAGGCAACAGCATGGACACTGGTGGAGTGAGAATGGAGAGAGGACAGATGCTGTCATCATGAGGGAGGACAGTCGGTTTGTGCTCCATGAAGCCACTATCACGCCCTCGGGGATGGTGCGTGTGCAATTCTAGAAAAGTGCCAGAGCACAGATTTCTAGACTGTTCTGACAGCCTGCAGACCCCTTTGTGAATGTCAGTGTCAATAATGTCAATAACCTCGACAGCTGCAGACTGACAATTCTCCTACTTTTCTCATAAGGATGTTCTTCCACAGTTGGTAGCACTGACACAACTTTGGTAGCGCCAATGTAGTTTTATCTGTCTGTCCAGCTTTGGCCCAGTTCAGATACGTGAAGCAGACTTCGTAAACCTCTGCCCTGACCTTGGAAGTGTCGCCCCCGCTGCCGGTTCCTTCTTCTTGCTGATCTCTGTCACAAGGCTTTCTTGAATCGTGATTACAAAATAGGGGAGACAATGCGTTTGTTTAGAATGCGTGTTTTATTTATGTCATGAATAGTTGAGGCCCAAAGATGTGGTAATGGAACTTATACTGACACCATCTTTAGTTGTCAAGTAACCGATTTTTAAGTTGCGCCAGTTTTGTACTTCATAATTGGAAGTAGTTTTTTAAAATACATTTATGGGATGTGGGTGTCATTGTGTTAGGCCTGTATTTATTACCCTTCCCGAATTGCCCTTGAGAGGGCACTTAAGAGTTAACCACATTGTTGTGGGTCTGGAGTCACATTAGGCCAGAGCAGGTGAGGATGGCGGAATTCCTTCCTTAAAATACGTTAGTTACATTTCATTGTTTTCATTGGACCTTTTAATTCCAGATTTTTTTTATTGAATTCAAATTTCACCATCTGCCGTAGTGGGATTCGAACTGGAGAGCATTACCGTAGGTCTCTGGATTATCACCACATCACTGCCACCCCATTACCATCACTGATTTGATTTGATTTATTATTGTCACATATATTAACATTCAGTGGAAAGAATTATTTTTTGTGCACTATACAGACAAAGTATACCGTTCATAGAGAAGAAAACGAGAGTGTGCAGAATGTAGTGTTACAGTCATAGCCAGGATGTAGAGAAAGATCAACTTAATGCAAGGTAAGTCCATTCAAAAGTCTGACAGCAGCAGGAAAGAAGCTGTTCTTGAGTAGGTTGGTATGTGACTACAGACTTTTGTATCTTTTTTCAGATGGAAGAAGGTGGAAGAGAGAATGTCCGGCGTGCGTGGGGTCCTTAATTATGCTGGCTGCTTTGCTTGAGACAGCGGGAAGTGTAGACAGAGTCAATGGATGGGAGGCTGGTTTGCGTGATGGATTGGGCTACATACACGACCATTTGTAGTTCCTTGCAGTCTTGGGCAGAGCAGGAGCAAACCAAGCTGTGATACAACCAGAAAGAATGCTTTCTATGGTGCATCGGTAAAAACTGGTGAGAGTTGTAGCTGACATGCCAAATACCCTTAGTCTTCTGAGAAAGTAGAGGTGTTGGTGGGCTTTCTTAACGATAGTGTCGGCATGGGGGAGACCAGGACAGGTTGTTGGTGATCTGGACGCCTAAAAACTTGAAACTCTCGATCTTTTCTACTTCATCCCCATTGATGTAGACAGGGAAATGTTCTCCTTTATGTTTCCTGAAGTCGATGACAATCTCCTTCATTTTGTTGACCTTGAGGGAGAGATTATTGTCGCCGCATCAGTTCACCAGGTTCTCTATCTCATTCCTGTATTCTGTCTCATCGTTGTTTGAGATCCGACCCACTACGGTGGTGTCATCAGCAAACTTGAAAATCGAATTGGAGGGGAATTTGGCCACACAGTCATAGGTGTATAAGGAGTATAGTAGGGGACTGAGAACACAACCTTGTGGGGCATCGGTGTTGAGGATGTTCGTGGAGGAGGTGTTGTCGCCTATCCTTACTGATTGTGGTCTGCGAGTAAGGAAGTTCAGGATCCAGTCGCAGAGGAAGGTGCCGAGGCCCGGCCATGGAGTTTGGAGATGAGTTTCGTGGGAATAATGGTGTTGAAGACTGAGCTGCAGTCGATAAATAGGAGTCGGACATAGGTGTCCTTGTTATCTAGGTGTTCCAGGGTTGAGTGCAGGGCCAGGGAAATGGCATCTGCTGTGGACCTGTTGCGGCGATCCAGGTAGTCCGGGAGGCTGGAATTGATTCGTGCCATGACTAGTAGATACTTCTTTATAAAGTGGGTGAGGCCATATTTGTTGAGTATCCATGATTTATTAGCAACAAGTAGGAATTGCAGGAAGTAGGTCTACGTCAGAGAGCCTAGACAAGCGTAGGATATGTGACAGTGATCAGACACTGTTGTTGTTTACCTTCCTACACCTGGTAGTTTCCATAGTGTGCTTATCTTCTTTAGTACATAGGTCGGGATCTCCAGTTCCTGATGAACCTTTTGTCTCCTGCACACACGGCGCTTGTCTTTCTCAAGAGGGTTGCCAATCTCAACATTTGAAGATCTCATCTTGAAATTCTCTATAATTGCTCCAACTTGGACAGCTTCAAGGGCAACCTGACTTGTAGGATTTTAATCTCGCCTTCCAAGATTCCTTTCACCTTGATCTCCAAGCAGTTTCAGGCATCACCTTTCAAGCACAGTTTCAGATCTTCAGCCATGCCAACCAGACCTTCGCTGCTCCAAAGAGGCACTTTTGCCCCAATGAGCCGTAGCATGGATCGAATCACCAACCTTCAGCTGCCTTCATAGAATCATAGAATCCCTACAGTACAGAAGGAGGCTATTTGGCCCATCAAGTCTGTACCAACCACAATCCCGCCCAGGCCCTATTCCCATGACTCCACACATTTACTCTGCTAATTCCCCTGACACTAGGGTCAATTTAGCATGGCCAATCAACCTAACCCGCACATCTTTGGACTGCAGGAGGAAACCAGAGCACCCGGAGGAAACCCATGCAGACAGGGGGAGAAAGTGCAGACTCCACACAGACAGTGACCCGAGGAATTGAACCTGGGTCCCTGGCGCTGTGAGGCAGTAGTGCTAACCACTGTGCCACCGTGCCCTCCTTGGATATTCATGGCTCCTCTCATACTCATTTCCCTTGAAAGCTGCTCCCTGCAGCTCTTTCTTGCATTTGGAGCCTCGTAATCTGCTCCTTTCTTTAACTTCACTTAAGCGGACCTATTCCTGTACCCTGCCTTCTCCCTTACCTGGGACCCTCTCTGTCTTCCACTCCTGGGAACCCCTACAAGATAAGGGCAACACCTTTCGGGCCTTGTGAGCTGCGTCTTTGCACTCTTTACTTTCCTGTCTTATGTGCAGGTCTGATGAACATTAAATAACTGAACATAAGTGCATATGCAATTCCTAGCTGACATATGTGCAGGAGACACAAGGTTCATCGGGAACTGGAGATCCCGACCTATGTACTAAAGAAGATAAGCATCTGAATTTCATCACAACTTTTAAAAAGACTTGTGATACCGGTACAACCGGACCTTCCACTATTAATTAAGTACGCACACTGCTCAAAATGTTGTGTGCACAAAAAGCCTGGATTCACTTACGGTCTTACACATTCATTTTTAACATTCCTCGTGCATTTTCTTTTAAACATTGGCCCCACTAATACTTTATATTATGGTAATAATGCTTATTGTAGAAATATAATCATATTAGCCTCAGGGCTGAGCCGAATCTGTCGGGATAGAAAGGAAGAAAGTTCTTGAGTTTATCTCACACTCATCATTCCTCCCCCCCCAACCTCTCCATTCACCCCGTGAAGCCCCAAGCACACCCAATGAGTTACATCAACGTGTACACTCCTGTTTTGGGAGCTAATGTGATGACAAATTGCACATTGTAAGACCAGGCAAACCATATTGGGATAAATAGCCAGTTAATCTAATTTTAGTAATAAAAACAGAAAATGCTGGAGCAGGTCTGGCAGCATCTGTGGAGAGTAACAGAATTGACATTTTGAGTCATAGAGTCATAGAATCCCTACAGTGCAGAAGGAGGCCATTTGACCCATCGAGTCTGCACCGACCACAATCCCACACAAGCCCCATCCCCGTAACCCCTACGTAAATAGGAAACAACATCAAAATGGCTCGTCCGGGATATCCAAAATGGCCCTTCGACCCTCTGCAAAACATTCATTTGGGCCCCGAAATGTTGGGTGGCCTACTTCGGCCTCCCTGCGGCGTGTTCCTCAATGGTGGGAGGCGGCTGCCGCTCGCTGGCGGTGTGATTCTTTGACCTGCCACTGTGAATAGGATTTCCCATTGAAGCCACCCAATGCCTCTGAGAAATCCACAGGCAGGGGTGCACTGCCAGCAGGACAGGAGAATCCAGTCACCAGCGAACGGCCAGAGAATCCCACCCATTATCCTTATTTCTCTCTCCACAGATGCTGCCCGACCTTTGGACATCCCGGACGAGCCATTTTGATGTTGTTTCCTATTTACGTAGGGGTTACGGGGATGGGGCTTGTGTGGGATTGTGGTCGGTGCAGACTCGATGGGCCAAATGGCCTCCTTCTGCACTGTAGGGATTCTATGACTCTCTGACTCTATGACTCAAAATGTCAATTCTGTTACTCTCCACAGATGCTGCCAGACCTGCTCCAGCATTTTCTGTTTTTATTACTAAAATTAGATTAACTGGCTATTTATCCCAATATGGTTTGCCTGGTCTTACAATGTGCAATTTGTCATCACATTAGCTCCCAAAACAGGAGTGTACACGTTGATGTAACTCATTGGGTGTGCTTGGGGCTGAGTTTATCCAACATTTTCTGTTGTTATTTCAGATTTCCAGCCTCTGCAGTATTTTGCTTTTAATCTAATTTTGGTTGTGATTGATTGAGTGATCAATATTACTCAGGGCACGAGGAGAACTAGGAGACCTCCGAGGAGAACTCGGGGTGGCATGGTGGCGCAATGGTTAGCACTGCTGCTTCACAGCGCCAGAGACCTGGGTTCTGTTCCTGGCCTCAAGTCACTGTCAGTGTGTAGTTCGCACATTCTCCCTGTGTCTGCATGGGTTTCCTCCGGGTGCTCTGGTTTCCTCCCACAGTCCAAAGATGTGCGGATTAGGTGGATTGGCCATGTTAAATTGCCTCTTAATGTCAGGGGGACTAGCAAGGGTAAATAAAAGCAAATTACTGTGAGAGCTGGAATCTGAAACCAAAAGAGAAAATGCTGGAAAATCTGGCAGCACCTGTAAGGAGAGAAAAGAGCTGACGTTTCAAGATCAGATGACTCTTTGTCAAAGCTCTGACAAGATTTGTCAAAGTTCTGGCTTTGACAAAGGGTCATCTGGACTTTCAACATCAGCCCTTTTCTCTCCTTACAGATGCTGCCAGATCTGCTGAGATTTTCCAGCGTTTTCTCTTTGAGCTGGGGTAAATGCCTGGGGTTATGGAGTTATGGGGATAGGGCCTGGGTGGGCTTATGGTCGGTGCAGACTCGATGGGCCAAATGGCCTCCTTCTGCACTGTAGGAATTCTATGAACTCCCCTGCTCTGTTTCAAATACTTCCATGGGACCTTCTGATTAGATTATCATTCCTTTATGGATGTGAGCATCTCCGGCAAGGACAGCATTTGTAGCTCATCCCTAATTGCCCTTGAGAAGGTGTTTCCATCTGAAAAGCCTGGCTGATTCTTGGCTTCATAATTCTTCCAAGACAAATGCACCTCCAACAAAAGGACTCCTTCAGTCTCGCCCTGTAGGTTGTGTACTCAAATGCCTGGAGTGGGATTTGAACCTACAACCTTGTGACTTGGGGAGGGGAGAACGCTGAGCCAAGCTGGCATGAAATAAAGATCTGTTCATCCAGTGTGTTGGAAAAAAAAACAATTAAGAAGGTTCCTCTGTGATACCCAAGGGCAATCAGACAAAGATATCAGAGTAACTGTTCGTCAACAGCAAGCCAACAATTTAATACAAAACATATTTCTGTTTTTCATGCAAATAAAGAAGCACATTTCTAAAGCACACAGTTTAAAGTAAAAATGTTTATTGTTTACAGTAAAGCTCCAAAATTATTGTTTATATTCTGTTGCACATTGTACAGTATTAGTGGACAAACACCAAGTAAGTTGAACTGGAAATGTCTTGTTTGTGTCTCAGGCATTCATTCAGCTGTACAAACACGCTGGGTGGAACCTTTGCCGTCCCACTGAGAAAGCTATGGAGACAGCAGTGGGGGGGGCTGGAATTTAAAGCAAGAAGTGTTGTGATGGCTCCCCAACATCTCTCACCTCTTCACTGCCTTCCTGCCAGCGGGCAGTTGGATAAGGCAATTACTGAATTGAATAGCGGACATTTCTTGAATGGATTGAAATTCTGCCAAAAGATGCATGGGAGCCCTCAGTTTGTTTACAGGTCACCTACTCACAACCAGGCCTGAACCTTACACTCAGCGCGTGTGTCGGGTTGGTGGGACTGCAAGCAGATGGAGGGGACGATTCTCTAGTGGCGCAGTGAGCCAGGAGACATCAGCAGGAGGCGTTTTGCGAGCTTCCCGCTGGACACCAGGGCCTCCACGCATCTCTGCGACCATGATTTCCAGTGCAATCAGCTCTGCGCCATTTGCAATATGGAAATAGCAACTTGCATCCAATTAGAGGAGCCGAGACTGAAATATGGCTGGCGTCTCCCCCTCCACCCATCAGGAGTGGTTCCCTCCATCGGGATTTACTCCTGCTCTCCCACTAACGGGGAGTAGGCAGCCCGATCCCGCTATAGGGATAAAAGGCTATGGAGGCCCCCCCGCGCCCCCAGGAGGTTGGGAGTAAGGCGGAGTGCCCCTTGGGCAGTACCAGCCTGGAAGTGCCAGCCTGGCAGCCTGGCACCGCCAAAGGGGCACCTTGACACTGCCCACTGTGCATTGGGCAGTGCCAACAGGGTAGGGCCAGAGGGGAGGGTGTTTAAAAGGCTGTGAATAGTATGCAAGGAAACATTGCTGGTGAAAAGGTGTGGAGTTGCAGGATCCTCTGCAATGACAGCCAAACACTGTCTCCTACAGCACAGGCAGGACAGACTTGGGGAAAGATTTGAGGCAGGGCAGCTGGAGGACAACTCCAAGCTAGTGGACATGGAAACGTGTGAATAATGTACATGGCCCGGTTCCGCGATGGCTGCTTGTGATCCCTCCTACAGGCAGTCAGCAGCAAGAGGAAGCCTGCCCATCCTAACCAAGAAGTCCTGAGTGTAGGTGGCAGCCATGGTGAGGAACCATGTGGCCGTGTGTGGGCCCATCAAGTCTGTACTGACCACAAACCTGTGGCTGCTTTCCTGCACATTGTGCTTCCTTTGCTCCTGTGATGACAAGAGCACATAAATTAGTCCCTATTCTAGATGCCTGAGGTTCACACGCACCCCCCCAACATCACTTTGTCCATCTGCCCACCATACCCTTTTACCCTCCAGGTGTCCTACCTAGTCCGAAATAGCCTTGATGGTCTCCAATCTCCTTTGCCACAGAAGGCCGACATGAGCACCTTCCAGCCCAAAATGCAAAGTGTCTTCCTTGCTCACTCTCATGGAGCAGTGTGGGATGAGGGGCGGTGACCATCACTGCTCCATGAGAGTGAGCAAGGAAGACACTTTGCATTTTGGGCTGGAAGGTGCTCATGTCGGCCTTCTGTGGCAAAGGAGATTGGAGACCATCAAGGCTATTTCGGACTAGGTAGGACACCTGGAGGGTAAAAGGGTATGGTGGGCAGATGGACAAAGTGATGTTGGGGGGGTGCGTGTGAACCTCAGGCATCTAGAATAGGGACTAATTTATGTGCTCTTGTCATCACAGGAGCAAAGGAAGCACAATGTGCAGGAAAGCAGCCACAGGTTTGTGGTCAGTACAGACTTGATGGGCCGAATGGCCTCCTTCTGCACCGTAGGGATTCTATGACTCAATGAGCTGCTGGAGTTCCAAGTCCAGCAGTACTGGTGCCACAGGATGAAAACAATCTAGAGTTGGCACCGCGAGCAGGGAAGCAGGTCTGCTGCTCGAGGAGTGGCAAGGATTTCTGAGGAGGCTGTGAGTGAAGGGGATTTACTTTTGACAGAATGGGGCATGGGGAGGGGTACCGACGAGATCTGAGGTGCGCAGAGGCAGGAGTTTAAGCTTATGGTGTCTGTTGCTTTGTTATCCTGCATCATTCTATATGTGAAGTGCACCATGGCCGTGGGTAGGATGCCACAACATCTATTTAGTCTGCGTCTCTGATGCTGTCAATACTCACTGCTGTTTTTCACCGATCAGCTGGATCAATGCCGGCATGGTGGCACAGCGGGTTAGCACTGCTGCCTCACAGCGCCAGGGACCTGGGCTCAATTATGGCCTCGGGTGACTGTCTGTGTGGAGTCTGCGCGTCCTCCCCGTGTCTGCATGGGTTTCCTCTGGTTTCCTCCCACAGTCCAAAGATGAGTGGGTTAGGTTGATTGGCCATGCTAAATTGCCCATCAGAGGGACTAGCAGACTAAATGGGTCATGGGGATAGGGCCTGGGTAGGATTGTTGTCGGTGCAGATTCGATGGGCAGAATGACCCTCCTCCTGCATTGCAGGGATTCTATGATTGTCCAGACCAAATGAGGATCCAGACAGTCCATCATTAATATTGGAGGAGGAGGGACCCACAGCTGTTATAGCCTCATAACTTTGCCCCTGACTGTGCACTACCTCAGATACTGGCACCTTAGTGGGATTGACTTTTGAATGGACTTGCATTAAGTTGATCTTTCTCTACACCCTAGCTATGACTGTAACACTACATTCTGCACTCTCTTGTTTCCTTCTCTATGAACGGTACGCTTTGTCTGTATAGCGCGCAAGAAACAATACTTTATGTTAATACATGTGACAATAATAAATCAAATCAAATCAAATCAAAGTGTGTCCATACAGGTGGTAGCACAGACTGGGTGCAACACTCTACAACTACCTGAGCAACTGTCAGAGACTGAGAGTTCCCAGGACTCTGACAGGCAGTAGAGGGTTAGAAACCAGGAAGATGCTGTGTCCCAGGCATATGAAAAGCCTCTGGAGTCATCCATCAGGTGGAAAATGCTGATGTCCAGCGGGTGGTGGGTGGAGATCTGGCAGGGTTTCCAGCAGATATGGGTGCGCTGGTCCATACAATGAAGGAGAGTGCATGTGGATCATGAGCACTGCGATCACCCTCTCCTCTGAACTCACGCATTGTCCATTGAGATATTGACCAGTCTTGTACTGAGCCAGTTCCAGCAGTTCAATCAGGGCTTCCTGTGGTTGCATTCAAACCTGTAGGCCCTGGCAGTGACCTCACAGGGCAGTGCTAGTGTGAGAGACAGATGAGGCAGCTGGCATATCTGCCAGCTTCCCCTCCAGTTATGATGAGCAGGGAGGTTCAAGAAAACCTCACCTTGGCAGTGAACGGTAGCTCCCTGCACCTGAGGCCTCCTCTCAGGGCACTTCTGCTGGTGGCAACAGCTGCTCCCACCCCTCTGCCGATGACAAGATTGCCTCAGGATTCCACGATGACTGAGGAGTTTCCTGCCAACGCACAGGACTCTCCTGCACAGTCGGGTCCCTCTCAGCCTTGGGAATTAGAATGACGGCCACCAAGGTCATTCAGGCCAACAGGGAAACTGAGCCTGCTTCCAATGCATCTGCCGGAGAGGGGGAGAGCTAAGACAAAGTACTCGTAAAAGGTTTACGAAATCACACTATACACAGAAGGGCAATCACAGGTAATATTTTTACTTGTGTAACTTGCTGTTCCACATCACCTTAATAAAGAACAAGAACAAAGAACAAAGAACACTTCAGCATAGGGACAGGCCCTTCGGCCCACCAAGTGTAACTCAGCTGATGAAGGAGCAGCGCTCTGAAAGCTTGTGATTCCAAATAAACCTGTTGGATTTTAACCTGGTGTTGTGAGACTTGAACAAAATGGTTCAGAAAACAATCCAGAATGTCAACATTTAAGCTATCAATATTAACTCCTACCTTTGTAGAATGACGGGTTCATAGATACTGCAATGAGATAGTGATGTCTACCAAGTGACATCAGCAGTCATGTGCAAGAGACTGAGAAGGGAGGATGGAACAGTCTGTACAAGAGGGAGAAGTTCTTACCTAAATAGCTTAGAATGTACCAGAGTGAAGACTACTGGAGTTCAACCTAAGTCACTCATTAGTGGGAAATCCTCCAAATCCAGAACAGGCTACAAGTTATCTGAACAGAGATCCAAACAGTGTTTGAAGTGGAAACCAACCCATAAACCAACCTCCATACTCCTTGCTCCTTCTGCAGCTTTATACCCTGCCCTGGATTGAGAAAGTGCACATTGTGAGGTCCCTGTCTGCCTATGCAGCCCAAAAGCCAATCACAAAACTGTACGAGCCATTTAAAATTTAGTGCATTGCCTCTTTACTTGCCCCTTGTAATAAGTCCTCGGACGCAGAAGTCCCTTCACCTAAATCCCTTTATTTACAAGTCTGACAACACCACACAGAGTGCTTTCAGTTCGCAGCCTACACTAGGAGTCCCAGAGGAACTGACACGCCTGGTTAAGTACAAAGCAAGAGGCTCCCCGATTGGCCCATCAATTTGGCCCTTAATCAGGGAACTCTTTTGTTTCCCCAACCAAATAAACAAAATCAATTTAACTTAGGGATCACTCAAAAGGAGCAGCTCCCTAAAAGGAGAGGAACCACCTGAAACAAAAAACAAAGCGGAAAGGAAACTTAAAACATCAAATTTAAATGTGATTAAAGGGCTCAATAATACACCCCAGTCCCTGCGGTGCCCAGCAGGCACGGAAGGCGTCAACAGTGCCCTCGGACACTGCATGCTCCCTTTCCAGGGACACCTGACTGCGAATATAGCCGTGGTCGAGAGACAGACAGTCAGGTTGGACGACCCCCTCGATCGCCCACTGCCTGGACCTGTAGATGGCACACTTTGCTAGGACGAGGAGCAGGTTTGCGAGGAGCTCCTCCTCCTTCCCTGCCCCCCCCCCCTCCGCACTAGGCGCCCGTTGATCAGGAGCATGGGGCTGAAGTGCAAACAAAACATCAATAAAAGCTTTCTGAGGAAACTGAAAAGTTTGTGCAGCCTATAACATAGACATGGTCCACGGACTCCACAAGGTTGCAAAAATGGCACGCTTGGGAGCCCATGAACCGGTACAACCTACGATTGTACGGTACTGCTGCATGCAGCACCCTCCACCCCAGATCCCCAAGATAGTGGGGGGGAGATCCCTCTATAGAGGGACCTCCACTGGGGAGGCCCTTAATCAGGGAGTTCATATTCTAACAGGCCAACCTCAATTGCCTGATTAAAGTCATTGCATTCCTTTAACTAGTGTCTGGTGGGCTGCTGAGCACACTCGCCTCCCAAAATATCACCGTGCACTTTAATGATGTGAGGCGTCACAGTGTATTTTACAGTGCATCAGGAGTATTGTGTGTCCAACCCAGCACTGTACAAACCAGACCCGGCGCTGGAGATCAGAGTGCCATGACGTGGATGTAAAGTTTTAATTTTGAAAAATTAAACAGACAATCCTCAGTGTACAGCCCTGCAAATGCCTGTAAACGGATGTGTCACCAGTGGACTGATACCCCAGAGAGAGCTGAGCAGGAGGGTTTACACATCACACCACCTCCATCTTGTGCTGCCCTCTTCTGCTCCATTCAGGTCAGTGGCACACAGCTGCATTGGCAACAGCCATTCATTTTGGGTGGTCTGATTGGCCCTCCCATCTCCGGCAGTCTGCATGCTGTCCCTAATTGGCCGGATCCCACAAGATTAAATGAGTGGGTGCACCACTGAGGTTGGGACCCTTAAATAGTCCCGACTTTTGGTTCTCAATATTACATTCAGCTTGTTGTTTGGGCATTGTTAATGTTCAGATATGTGTGTTTATCTTTTACCCATAGATAATGCTACAATGGACGAGCCAATGCCAACTTGGCCATTTTGATCTCTTCCAGCTGAAAATGGCACCATCTTCTTTTGAAAGAATTAGCATGTCTCAAAAAGAGAGAAGTGGACATTTTTGTAGATGGGAAACAGCCAGAAACATGAAAATGCGGAAAACATTGTCCTTTTGCACCTCATTTTGCTGCCCAGGTCTAATGTTGGTTATGTTCCCTCTTTGCCTGTAATTTCTGGTGCTTGTTATGCGCTTCTTCAAACTTGTCAGGTGTGGACTTATGTTGGAATGAGGATGGTGTGAGAAAAGCTACAACTGTATAAGGTTCTGTCGGCATCACCAGGCCTCATTGGGGCGGCATGGTGGCATGATGGTTAGCACTGTTGTCTCACAGCTCCAGGGACCTGGGTTCAATTCCCGGCTTGGGTCACTGCCTGTGCGGAGTCTGCACATTCTCCCCGTGTTTGCGTGGGTTTCCCTCTGGGTGCTCTGGTTTCCTCCCACAGTCCGAAAGATGTGTTGGTTAGGGAGATTGGCCATGCTAAATTTTCTCTCAGTGTACCCGAACAGGAGCCGGAGTGTAACTAGGGGATTTTCACAATGACTTCATTGCATTGTTAATGTAAGTGTACTTGTGATTAATAAATATACTTTACTTCACTGGCAGTGGAGTGGCTCAAAGACTAAAGCAGCCAGCTCATCTTTGTGTACGTTGTGCACCCAAATTCTGATGGGTGATTTGGAGGTAAACTTATTTAATAGCTTGAAGATTGAAAACATGTCCTATGTCATTTTCCACAAGTTTAGATGAAGTTCTATCTGAAAAACTGGGCAGGGGAGGTCTGGACACTGAATATTTTGCTCCTTGCTGCTATCTTATAAGTTCACAAGATATAGGAGTAGAATTAGGCCATTCGGTCCATTGAATCTGCTCCGCCATTCGATCATGGCTGATATGCTCCTCATCCACATTTTCCTGCCTTCTCCCCATAAGCCTTCAACCCATTACCAATTAAAAATCTGTCTAACTCCTCCTTAAATTTACTCACTGTCCCAGCATCCACCACACTTTGGGGTAGCAAATTCCACAGATTTGCAACCCTTTGGGAGAAGTAATTTCTGCGACCCTTTATCCTAAGACTATGACCCCACATCCTAGACTGCCCCACAAGTGGAAGCATCCACTCCACTTCTACCCTATCCATACCTTTTATCATCTTGCATACCCCAATTTGATCTCCCTTCATTCTTCTAAATTCCAGAGTGTATAGTGAGGAACATTGTCAGAGGCTACAGAAGGATATAGATAGGCTGGAAATTTGGGCAAGGAAATGGCAGATGGAGTTCAATCCTGATAAATGCGAAGTGATGCATTTTGGTAGAAATAATGTAGGGAGGAGCTACACGATAAATGGAAGAACCATAAAGGGTGTAGAGACGCAGAGGGATCTGGGTGTGCAAGTCCACATATCTTTGAAGGTGACGTCACAGGTGGAGAAGGTGGTGAAGAAGGCATATGGCATGCTTGCCTTTATAGGACGGGGCATAGAGTATAAAAGTTGGGGTCTGATGTTGCAGATGTATAGAACGTTGGTTCGGCCGCATTTGGAATACTGCGTCCAGTTCTGGTCACCACACTACCAGAAGGACGTGGAGGCTTTGGAGAGAGTACAGAGGAGGTTTACCAGGATGTTGCCTGGTATGGAGGGGCTTGGTTATGAGGAGAGATTGGGGAAACTGAGGTTGTTCTCCTTGGAAAGACGGAGGATGAGGGGAGACTTAATAGAGGTGTATAAAATTATGAAAGGCATAGATAGGGTGAACGGTGGGAAGCTTTTCCCCGGGTCGGTGGTGACGTTCACGAGGGGTCATAGGTTCAAGGTGAAGGGGGGGAGGTTTAACACAGATATCAGAAGGACATATTTCACACAGAGGGTCGTGGGGGCCTGGAATGTGTTGCCGGGCAAGGTGGTGGAGGCGGACACACTGGGAACGTTTAAGACTTATCTAGACAGCTATATGAACGGAGTGGGAATGGAGGGATACAAAAGAGTGGTCTAGTTTGGACCAGGGAGCGGCCCGGGCTAATTGTTCCTGGTTTCTCGTTTCAAGACTTCATTCTATGATCATCTTGCTGGTGCCAGTACAGAGTGAGACTGCGGATAGTTGGGAACCTGTCTCGGGGGCAGGGAATTCATATGGTGTTCTTGGAAGTGGAAATGACTAGGGTTGGGAAGCATTTTCCGATGGGGGCCATTGTGATCTCCTGGACGCGTTTCGATCGCCTCAGGGGGTCGGAGAGGAATTTCCCAGATTTTTTTTCCCCATATTGGCCCTGGGGTTTTTCACTCTGGGTTTTCGCCTCTCCCTGGAGATCACATGGTCTGGAATGGGGGGGGTGGGGGTAAGTTAATAGGTTGTAATGAACAAAGCATCGTAGCTGTGAGGGACAGCTCGGTGGATAGGATATTGGTATGTAGATAGGCTGGAAAATTGGGCGGGGATCCTGGATTCAGGATTCAATCCTGGACCGGGGAGCGGCGCGGGCTTGGGGGGCCGAAGGGCCTGTTCCTGTGCTGTATTGTTCTTTGTTCTTTGTTCTTTGTATAGGTCCAAACTGTTCAATCTTTCTTCATTCGACAAACCCCTCATCTCTGGAATCAATCTATCGAATAACTCATGTTTCTTGTGAGCTAATTACATTTAACGTACCAGCTTTTAATGCAAACAATCTCAGTTCTCCATGCCTTGTTTGTATAAGGAGATAGAGGAGCAATAAACACGACTTCTTCCACCATGTTCTGAGAGTGGGACTCATTAGATAGCTCTATCAAAGAGCCATCTAATGGGCAGCATGGCCTCTTTCTGTATTGTATGATTCTATGTTTGAAAATGAGTGTTCACTTCACTTGGCACGTCTGCGGATTCTTGGAAGTGTGAGTTACATTTACTTCCAGGGCTGACAGACTCGGGAGGCCAAATTGGCCTGCTGCTCTAATTCATTCCAGCTAATGCACATAATTTCCCTGGTGGTCCTCTGTCCTACAATGAGCTATGATGCAATCACAGGCATTCAGCCTCTGATCTTTGGGTAAGCGTTCTCCAAGGCGGCCTTCATGACACAAGACAATGCAGAATCATTGAGCAGAAACTGACAGCCAAGTTCCGCACACATGAGGACAGCCTCAACCAGGATCTTGGGTTCATGTCACACTATCTGTAACCCCCACAACTTCCCTGGGCTTGCAAAACCTCACTAACTGTCCTGCTGGAGACAATACGCATCTCTTTAACCTGTGCTTAACCCTCTCTCCACTCACATTGTCTGTAGCTTTAAGACTTGATTACCTGTAAAGACTCGCATTCCAACGATTATCTTGTAAATTGAGTTTGTGTCTGTATATGCCCTGTTTGTGAACACAACTCCTCACTCACCTGAAGAAGGAGCCTGAGACTCTGAAAGTTTGTGCTACCAAATAATCCTGTTGGACTTTAACCTGGTGTTGTGAGACTTCTTACTACAATGAGCTAGCATTCTTTACTGCAACTCCTGGAGCAGTGTTTCAGCAAGGAAGGGACACTTTGCCCACGTTGCTTCTTAAAGTCAGTGCACCACGCAGGTGATGGAGTTTCTAAAGCAACAACGGAAACTCCTCTTTAAAGATAAGGACTTATCCATTTAGAAGTTGCTGGCTGGCCTCACATTGTGATCAGTTGTGATCAGCAGGTCTGTGGGCATTTTTCCTACAGAGGGAACCTTGGCACACAAAGATGAGGAGTTCTGGAATGCAAAATTAATCTCTGCTTGTCCACTTCTAGCATAAATAAACCCATATCACAGATCTGGGCCAGAATTCTGCGGCCGTTCATGCCAACGGGATTCTCCAGTCCCGCCGGCAGCACACCCTTGCCCTTGGGTTTCCCACCGATCTGCGGTGATGTCAATAGGAATTCCCATTGGCAGTGGCAGGACCAGAGAATCCCGGCGCTAGCAAACAATCTGGGTGGCATGGTGGCGCAGTGGTTAGTGCTGCTGCCTCACAGTGCCAGGGTCCCAGGTTCAATTCCAGCCTCGGGTCACTGTCTGTGCAGAGTCTGCACGTTCTCCCCATGTCTGCGTGGGTTTCCACCGGGTGCTCCGGTTTCCTCCCATAGTCCAAAGATGTGCAGGCTAGGTTGATTGGCCATGCTAAATTGCCCCTAGTGTCAGGGGGATTAGCAGAGTAAATGTGTGGAGTTACGCAAATAGGGCCTGGGTGTGATTGTGCGTGGTGCAGACTTGATGGGCCGAATGGCCTCCTTCTATACTGTAGGGATTCTATGATATTCTATGAATGTACTATCTCTTACAATGGGAAACATGTGTCTGGGAGACCCCTGAATTTCCTGGAAACATGAAATTGCATTTTGAGGTGATGTCGTCTCGGGACAACATAGAGATGAGAAATAGGAAAGAGCCAAGAATCGATCCTTGGGGGACATCAAAGGTAATGGTACAGGAGTGGGAAGATTAAATAGATAACAGAGGAACCAAGTTAACGCCGTCCCAACCATCTGGATCACAGGATGTTGGGAAGATGTCAACCATGTCAATGGCAACAGGCAGGTTGAGGAGGATAGGGAGGGAGAACTTACCATTGTCACAGTCACCCAGGATGTCACTTGCAACTTTGGTAAGAGAACTTTCGGTATTAGGACGGGAGTGGAAACCTGGTTTGGACAGAGAAACCTCACAGGCTGCCATCCCAGGTATGTGCCCCACACCACGCCAGCGAGAGTTGGCAAGGTCAGTGTGATCACAGCTTCATTGCATAGTGTTGGTATGTCCGCACCATTACGGGTGCATCTCCAGTGCGCACCTGTGCCATGCAGATGGAAAATCAAGCAACTATTGTGCTGGCGGTTGCCTAGTCCTGTTTAAGGAGGTTGTTACTGATATTTATTTCACAAAATATCAAAATCTGGGGTGCAAACCCAATTTTTGAGATGGGTCTGCCTGGCGAAGGCCCATTTGGATCCATTTTGAGAAAAGTTGGCTTCAACTCTTTCCATGCACCATCTTCCATTCCTATCACAGGTTCTTAGATCCAAGGACAGGCAGATTCTTGATGTAGGAAGTCTGTGCCCGCGACCCCCCCCATCTCCCCTTGCAGACTTATGCCTTGTAAGTGGTAGAGTTCATGCCCCTTATAATACCAAGAGGAACATCCAGGAATCATGGGAGTCCTGGTACAACTGGGTCCCTCCTGCTTTTCAGTGGACTCTGCTAGTCAATCGGTGGATTTACAGCAGGAGGCCAATGGAATCTCCGAGGACATTTGAGTCCTTGAATCTGCCAGGTGGCAGATTGTGGTGTAGAATGTTTGCTGTCGATCGGGTGGCTGCCACTGATTAACATGTGGGTGACAGGACAGGAGAGCAAAACTATTTAGAAACCCAATTAGTGTACTGTCCAAAATGGCAATTAGGGGAATGAATGTCGAGTAATTTTTACTGTTGCAAACTCCTGTTCTTAAGTAAAGTACTAAACCAATTTATTGAATTAGTGGCGCTGGATGCGCCAATTCCAATTTAGTCACTTTAATCACTTCCAGCTGAGAATGGCTCCATCTTTCTCCAAAACAAATTAACATGTCTCAGCAGGAGAAAATTGGTCTTTATTTTGGGTGGAAAGCAGCCAGGAGGACAGAAATGGGCAGGGGTGGAGTGGGAGGGGAATTGGAGGTCAATCGTCTCCATTCCGTTAAATCGCTGCAGAATGCCCATTTTGCCATTCATCTCCATTCATATTGGCAAACAACTGCGCAAAACACATCTCCCAGGTGTCAAGATGAGAAAATTATGTAAAACAACTTAACGCTCCATGGATTTGGATTTGATTTGATTTATTATTGTCACGTATTAACATACAATGAAACGTATTGTTTCTTGCGTGCTATACAGACAAAGCATACCGCTCATAGAGAAGGAAAGGAGAGAGTGCAGAATGTAGTGTTACAGTCATAGCTAGGGTGTAGAGAAAGATCAACTTAATGCGAGGTAAGTCCATTCAAAAGTCTGACAGCAGCAGGGAAGAAGCTGTTCTTGAGTCGCTTGGTACGTGACCTCAGACTTTTGTATCTTTTTCCCGAAGGAAGAAGGTGGGAGAGAGAATGTCCGGGGTGCGTGGGGTCCTTAATTATGCTGGCTGCTTTGTCGAGGCAGCGGGAAGTGTAGACAGAGTCAATGGATGAGAGGTTGGTTTGCGTGATGGATTGGGCTATAAACTCGGTTCTGGTTGTCAGTAAATCACCAGTAAGAAGTTTAACAACACCAGGTTAAAGTCCAACAGGTTTATTTGGTAGCAAAAGCCACACAAGCTTTCGGAGCTGCAAGCCCCTTCTTCAGGTGAGTGGGAATTCTGTTCACAAACAGAGCATATAAAGACACAAACTCAATTTACATGAATAATGGTTGGAATGCGAATACTTACAACTAATCAAGTCTTTAAGAAACAAAACAATGTGAGTGGAGAGAGCATCAAGACAGGCTAAAAAGATGTGTATTGTCTCCAGACAAGACAGCCAGTGAAACTCTGTGGGGGTTACAAATAGTGTGACATGAACCCAATATCCCGGTTGAGGCCGTCCTCGTGTATGCGGAACTTGGCTATCAGTTTCTGCTCAGCGACTCTGCGCCGTCGTGTGTCGCGAAGGCCGCCTTGGAGAACGCTTACCCGAATATCAGAGGCCGAATGCCCGTGACCGCTGAAGTGCTCCCCAACAGGAAGAGAACAGTTGGGGAGCACTTCAGCGGTAAATTCATGGGATTTTGAGGAGAGGGCCTGGGTGGGATTGTGGACAGTGAAGACTCGATAGGCCGAATGGCCTCCTTCTGCACTGTAAGATTCTATGATTCTATGATATTTGAAGCGATGGGCTATCCATTGCTAGCGGCTTTTATCATGACCATAGTAACATAGTGAGCATGCAAGGGCCAGTATGGGTAAATGTGGCCTGAGGAGGCACCGCAATAATTGGAGCGGATGAGGCAAAAAAGTACACAGAACGCCTAAAGGTTGCAATTGGGTTCAATTGGGATACTCTAGCCTCTGAGTCAGAAGGTAGTGGATTCAAGCAGGATTGGAGAGCATGATTAATATTCTGGCTTTTGTATTATTTCCATAATTATAAAAGTGAAGCAACGTAATTAAAAATACTATCCAATGTTTTAACTGTTTTTATTCATTCATGGGATATGGGCTTCAATGGCTAGGCCAGCATTTATTGCCCAACCCTAATTGCCCTTGAGAAGGTGGTGGTGAGCTGCTTTCTTGAAGCACTGCAGTCCATGTGGTGTAGGTAGGCCCACCGTGCTGTTGGGGTAGGGGTACCAGGCTTTTGACCCAGTAACAGTGAAGGAAAGGTGATATATTTCCAAGTTAGGGTGGTGGGTGGCTTGAAGGGCAACTTCCAGTGGTGGTGTCCACATGTGTTTCCTGCCCTTGTCCTTCCAGATGATAGTGATCGTGAGTTTGGAGAGTTCTGAATAAGGACTCTCCTTTGTTCTTACACCTCAATCATTAGCACCAAGGAACACATATTCAAGGGTAATGCTTTTTCCATGCTAGCCTTTGAAAATCATTTAGGCTGCCTGTAACAAC
Source organism: Mustelus asterias (assembly GCF_964213995.1). Taxonomy (NCBI): domain Eukaryota; kingdom Metazoa; phylum Chordata; class Chondrichthyes; order Carcharhiniformes; family Triakidae; genus Mustelus; species Mustelus asterias. The sequence continues at coordinate 64,985,750 of NC_135820.1, forward strand.
TTCTGCTAGGTCGGGACAAGAGAAAGAGCCACAAACATTGCAGAGTTTAACTGACAACTCTTTTCTGCTCATGATCTGCTTGTGGTGAACTTGTTGGGTCACTGAGTGGCTCAGATGCCTATTTCAGATGGGAGTCTTCTTGTAATATGCATGCTCGGGAGCATTTTATACTCAGCATAGAAAGGTCTAACTGCCAGTCCTTCCAGGAATCACTTCAAGGCTCTCCAAAGTCAGGTAAAATTCTGCTTTTGTTTTTGGATACAGGAGACCATATGTATCTATGTCGATTTTATTTTATATATTCAAGGGATCTGGGCATCGCTCGCTGGGCCAGCATTTATTGCCCATTCCTAAGGGCATTTAAGAGTCAACCACATTGTTGAAGATCTGGAATCACACATAGGCCAGACCGGGTAAGGACAGCAGATTTCTTTTCCGAAAGGAACTGGATGGGTTTTTACAGCAATTGACAATGGTTTTGTCGTCATCATTAGATATTTAATTCCAGATTTTTTATTGAATTCAAATTTCACCAACTGCCAAGGTGGAATTCGAACCCAGGTCCCCAGAGAATTACCCTGGGTCCCTGGATTATTAGTCCAGTGACAGTATCACTATACCATCGCCTCCCCATTTAATAGTGCCATCGACAGTATTCTTGGCCCTATATTGAGGTTCTGTTTAACTAAAGAGAGGGCATTTGTGTTGAAGGAAGCAGTCCATTGCACAAATGCATCTGGCCGAGCAAGCCACTCAGTTTACAAACCACCCTCTCAAGGGCAACCAGGGATGGGCAATAAATGCTGGCCAGCCAGCGGCGCCCATGTCCCACGAATTAATAAATAAAAATTGGACAGTGAGCAGTAATAATAGCTCGAGAGTGCAGAGGAAAGAAGGGACATGGGTGGCACATTGGCACAGTGGTTAGCACTGCTGTCTCACAGCACCAGGGAGCTGGGTTCAATTCCAGCCTCGGGTCACTGTGTGGAGTTTGTCCTGTGTCCTCTGGGTGCTCTGGTTTCCTTCCACAGTCCAAAGATGTGCGTGTTAGGTTGATTGGCCATGCTAAATTGACCTAGTGTTAAGGGATGAGCAGAGTAAATATGTGGGGTTACGGGAATAGGGCCTGAGTGGGGTTGTGGTCGATGCAGACCCAATGGGATGAATGGCCTCCTTCTGCACTGTAGGGATTCTATGATTCTATGACATGTGTAACAGGTGAAAATGGTAATGACCACAAACAGGATGGGAAACAACAGTTAACAGAGTTGGCACAGCCTGGCAGTGGGTTGAATAATTGGCAAGAAAGTCAGAATCATGAGAATTAGACTGTGCTCTGTTTAATTGACAGAGTAAAGGGGCAAGAATGGCTGACTGCTTTCCCAGAGTAAGGAACTTTTGCTTTCGTCATCCCCACAACTGACCCTTCGCGCATTGTTTGACCGTCAAAACTCTGCCAGCATTTCTCAGAGCTAAAATAATACTTTGGAAACAGAACAAGTCTCAAACTTTTCTAATAAATCTGTTTCGAATCACAAAATACAGTTCACATTTTCATTCTTGGAAATGGTGTGGCGAATCAAAACATTACAGTGAAATATTTCAATTAAGGAGGATACCTAATGTTGGTTTTCCCATCAGATCCTTGCTAGTCGGGGGAAAACCTCACGTAACCATTGGGAAGGGAAGCATTGGCACGGATGGAAAACAAGGTAAACATTTGGGAATTCTTAGAAGCAGATACATTAGGGAGAGAGGGGAGGAGACTCAAATATCCTCCACTTGGCAAAAGAATAAAAATAGCCTCTCAGTAGACAAAGGAAGACATCAAAGGCAAATCAGTAATGGAAAACATCAGACAATGTCCTTGTTTATTATTTTAATTTCTCAAGATATGAATTTCCCAGGTCAAATGTAACCTCCCATTAAAACAACATTTAAGGTTTTTTTTTCCCCTGCGATCAAATAAAACATGACTACTTGTCACAATTGGAAATTCAGGGTGGGATGGCAGAAGGTTAGGTGCATTGGCCATGCTAAATTTTCCCTCAGTGTACCCAGACAAGATCCAGAATGTGGCGACTAGGGGATTTTCACAGTTACTTCATTGCAGTGTTAATGTAAGCCTACTTGTGATACTAATAAATAAACTTAAACCTAAAGATGGCATGTAGTGAGCTAGTGGTTCCAGTTCTGATGCTGGCATAAAAATCTACTGAAGGTCTTAATAACTAAAGCCTCTGCATCTTAAGGCATAAATAGTTAGAAGGATAAATTTGTGGTTTTGTTTCCCGTTTATATTTTAGACAGTACCAGACATCCCAATCAGTAAAGCAATACCCAGTCCAAAAGTGAATATGCTGCAGCTCTCTGAGAAGTTTTATTAGATATGGGAAGAGCACGGTTAAATAGCCAGCAAAGAACGGTATGAAAAATTAACATTACCATGGCAGTTCGGTGGCACAGTGGTTAGCACTGCTGCCTCACAGCGCGGGGTACCCGGGTTCAATTCCAGCCTTGAGTGACTGTCTGTGTGGAGTTTGCACATTCTCCCCTTGTCTGCGTGGGTTTCCTCCGAGTGCTCCGGTTTCCTCCCACAGTCCAAAGATGTGCAGGTTAGCTGATTGGCCATGCTAAAATTGCCGCTTAGTGTCAGGGAGATTAACAGGGTGAATATGTGGTGCAATGGGGATAGGGCCTGGGTGGTGGATTTTTGTTGGTGCAGGCTCAATGGGCTGAATGGTCTCCTTCTACGCTGTAGGGATTCTATGATTCTTCTATGTTGCAGACTTTAAATACGTTTGCTTCGATTCACAAAACAGGTGTTACGCCCTTAATTAGTGACATAATAAAATTTTGTTATAGGAGAATGAGGATTCCGATGTGGGAGTTCGGTAAGGTGGACATTTATGGTGGATAAAAGGTGTTTGATTAGAGAGTGTTTAGTCATCATATTTTTAAAACTTGTGATTTGTAATTTGGGGGATACAATTTGATGCCATTGGCGACACTTAAAAAAGGCTCTACTAAGCAAAACCTTCTGCTGTTTAGATGAAATACTGCAAGTAAGCAGAAACAAGGAGACAGGGAATTTGGGTGAAATTGAATATGGCCACGGAGGCAAATTAGATGGAATTTCATCACTCATTTGCCAGTCACCCAGTATTTGATTCCATGAACTTGAATGCAGCACATGATAGCCTCATAACACAATATTATAATATAAATTACAGCATATGTTCCCAATTTAATTTAAAACACGAGGACAAATGTTATCCATGGCCGGGATTTTCCAGCCCTGCCTGCAGCGGGAAATTTGACAGACCAGCCAAAGGTCCATTGACTGTGGATGGGAATTGCAGCTCAAGAAGCAAGAAACTTAAAGTTTAAAGTTTATTTATTAGAGTCGCAATCGGCTTACATTAACACTGCAATGAAGTTACTGTGAAAATCCCCTAGTCGCCACACTCCGGCGCCTGTTCGGGTACACTGAGGGAGAATTTAGCATGGCCAATGCACCTAACCAGCATGTCTTTCGGACCTTTTCTCTCTCAGCACAGAATGAAGCCAGTCAGCCTATTGTGCCTGCGCTGCTGGATCTTTGAAAGGCTCATCCAATTACAGACCAAGTATCCTTTAGCTGAAACCCTTGGGGCCAGTTTCGCCTTGGATTTCAGATCATTTCAGTTTTTGGATGTGTAAGGCTGACATACATTACAATGGCTTAATTACCTTGGCTAGCTATAGTCTAAAGTGAATAAAATGACGAGATAGGTAAGATTTATCTCTGAATAAAAGATACAGTGAGCGCTCGGCAATGTCCGTATTGGCTCAGCTCACAGACTCCCCGTGCTAAAGGTTGATGAGGTTCAAAAAAGATTTTGGTTTTTGGATGTGCTTGATTTTCAGATTTAGGGATAAAGGAAACTCAACCTACAATCGTACTGCTTTGCTTTTTCTCCATCGCTCTGCAATGTTTACCACTTAGAAAATACACCCAACTCATCTTGAATATTTTTGTTGGGTCTGCTTTCAAGCAATGATGTGGAGGTGTCGGTAGTGGACTGGGGTGGGCACAGTAAGAAGTCTCACAACACCAGGTTAAAGTTCAACAGGCTTATTTGGAATCACGAGCTTTCGGAGCGCTGCTCCTTCATCAGGTGCAATGCATTCCAGAGGTAAAGAACTCACGGCATTCAAATAAAATTAATTGGCTTTTGACAATTATCTGAAATGACTGTCCTCTTGTTACTGATCCTCCAGGAAGGGGAAACGGTTATCCACTTTAACAAAACCCTCCACTTGGAATAATTTAGTTACACTTTATATTCGAAGTTTTCCTTTTCAAATTGTAATTATGAACCTGATTTTACCATTTTGATTCTAAGTGCTGAATCTGGGCGCAATTCAGATCCGACTTGGAAACCTGTTCTTAGACACCCCCATATGCACTTAGCCTGAAAAAAAAAATCACGGGTCTGATTCGCGCTGTGGGCGGGGCTTATCGCGCCCGAAACGATCGGAGCTCTGAACTGCGCATGCGCAGTTAGAAAAAAATTTGAAAAAGCGCGCCCGTGTCAGATCGCTCCCGGGCCGCAAAGAGCAGAGAAAGCGGCCCGGGAGCAAAAAGCGGCAGTGATGGCCCCCACAGACATCACTGTCCCCCTTATCCAGCCCCCCTGCTACCCAGACTGATTGCGACCCCCTGCCCCCTTCCTTCCCATCGATTGCCGCAGAGTGGCAGCTCCCCCTGCCCCCCCCCCCCACCAGAGAGCAATCGGCCCTCCCCCCACCACCAGAGAGCGATGGCCCCCCCTCCCCACCCCACCAGAGGTACATCCTCCCCGCCTCCCTCTCCCCCGCCCAAACCAGAGAATGATCTGGCCCTACTCCCATCACCCCCCCTCCCCCCCGCCCCAGAGAATGATCTGACCTCCCTCACTCCCCCCCTCAGAGAATGATCGGGCCTCAATCCCCCCACCCCCCTCCCACACCCTTCAAGCTACATCTGACCCGCCTCCTCCTCCCTCCACCGCCCCCCCACAACCAGACAATGATTAGGCCTCCCTCCTCCCTCCCCCCCACTCACCAGAGAATAATGTGACCCGCCTCCTTCCTCCCCCCCACCATCGATCTGAGTCAGAGAGCCATTGGAACCTCTGAACTCGCCTTTTCAGCAGCTGGAGCATCCGTATCAGACTTTTATTCAGCAGGTCCATTTCGGCGCGATTCTGGATTGGCGAACGCGGTGGTAAAGGGGAAAATGCTGATAAAGCTGGGCGGGCAGTTCATTCATTCAATTTAAATGCATGCAAGTACATTTAAATTGCCGTCGTGCCTGTTTCGGGCGCGAATCGGATCGTGGCCACTCCAGGGTCTCGGTAAAGTGGGCATCTACGTGGACGGGGGTGCGGATCGCGTTAATGGCCTCACACCCGACTTTACCATGTTTTCGAGCCCGAAAACGGGCGCGACGCAATGGTAAAATCGGGCCCTATGTGTCTGCAAAAATGTGATTCCATGGTGCACTCGTACCAGCACTGATACTCGTACCAGTGCTACCTGGCACTTGTAAAATGGCGGCCACTTTTAGTGCTGGTATGGCCATGTTTTATCCTTCTGTATTCACAGGAACATGCCCAAACTTAAAATGTGGGCAAATCCATATAACCAATTGGTGTCCAAATGCCATACTGTCACCGCATACTCCTTATTTAAGTACGAAAATTGAAGTTTCGCCTAATTTAATCATTATTCATTTAGAACCAAGATGAGGGAGAATTTTTTCAGCCAGACAATGGTGAATCTATGCAATTCATTGCCACAGCAGGGTGTGGAGGTAAGTGCAATAAGTCTTCAGAGGCAGAAGTCCCTTCACCAAAATCCTTTTATTTACAAACTCTAACAGCAGTGCACAGAGTGCTATCAGTTAGCAGTCTACCTCCAGAGGTGTCAGAGGAACTGACACTCCCGGTTATATACAAGGCAAAGACTCCCTGATTGGCCCATCAGTTGGATCCTTAATCAGGGAGTTCGTACTCCAATTGGCCAACCTCAATGGGGGGTCTGATTGAAGACATTACAGTAAGGCCATCAAGTATATTTGAGACAGAGATAGATAGGCTCTTGATTGGTAAGGGGACCAAAGGTTACGGGGAAAAGGCAGGAGAATGGGATTGAGAAACTTATCAGCCATAATTGAATGGGGGAGCAGACTTGAAGGGCCGAATGGCCTAATTCTGCTCCAGTATCTTATGGTCTAATGCCAATGGGCACAGCATGTTTCAGAGCTTGAAATAAGAGAGGGTGTTCAATTTTTACAAACAAGTGGCACAAAAATCCATTGAAAGAGAAAATAAAGCACGAGTCAGCAAGAATAAAGCAAATAAAAACACTCAGAAAATGGGCTATTGTGCTTTGGAAGATTTACTTTCCTTCCGGTGGGACCTTAAGGTGTTGGGAAGCAACCCTGCAAACAAGTGCAATCAGAGGATATTCAGATTGGAAAGTTGAGGGCATGGCCGGTTTTGTAGGTGGACATTTGAAGAGGGTAATGACGGATATAAAAGATTGTGGTGAAGAAATGTTGCCATATGCAAGTAGCTTATAGGTGCTCAAAATCCTTTCAGCCCTGTAAATCCTGACCTAAGAACTTCGGCAAAATTCTGCGTATAACAGTGTTAACTTTCACTCAGCTGTGATACTCTCTGCTTGGAAGCAAATTTTCAAGTCATCCTTTGACATCTCAAAAAGATCACTTGAAAGAATTGACCTGAAGTCACGGTGGCACAGTGGTTAGCACTGCTGTCTCACAGTGCCAGGGACCCGGGTTCGATTCCGGCCTCGGGTGACTGTCTGTGTGGAGTTTGCACATTCTCCCTCTGTCTGGGTTGGCTTCCTCCCGCACTCCAAAGATATGCAGGATTGGCCATGATAAATTGGCCCTTAATGTCAGGGGGACTTGCAGGATAAATACACGGGAGCCATGATGTGGAGATGCTGGCGTTGGACTTCTAAGTGAGACTTCTTACTGTGCCCACCCCAATGCTGGCACCTCCACATGAGAACACCACCTACCAGGTACATGATCCATACTCATGTGACTCGGCCAACGTTGTCTACCTCACACGCTGCAGGAAAGGATGACCCGAGGCATGGTACATCGACGAAACTGTGCAGACTCTACAACGACGGATGAACGGACACCACGCAACAATCGCCAGGCAGGAGTGTTCCCTTCCAGTCGGGGAACACTTCCGCAGTCAAGGGTATTCCGTCTCCAAGCTTCGGGTTAGCTTAAGGCGGCCTTAAAGACGCACACAATGCAGAATTGCCGAGCAGAAACTGATAGCCAAGTTCCGCATGCACGAGGACGGTTTCAACCAGGATCTTGGGTTCATGTCACACTACATGTAACCACCAGCATTTGGCCTGGGCTTGCAAAATCCTACTAACAGCCCTGGCTTGAGACAATTCACACCTCTTTAACCTGTGATTATCCCTTTTCCCACTCACACTGTCTGTACCTGTAAAGACTCGCATTCCAACCATTACCTTGCAATATGTCTTTGCCTATGTATGCCGTGTTTGTGAAACCTACCTCTCCACTCACCTGATGAAGGAGCAGCGCTCCGAAAGCTGCATTGTGCGGTATATTATTTTAAAGGAATTTTTTAATTGACATTATGTTTTTCCTGATCTTTTCCTTCAGTTGCACAGTGTGGATGTTGGGCAAACCCCACCCTGGGCTTTTGTGATTCCTCCCAGCCACTTCTTGAGCTCTTCATCATTGCTGAACGTGAGCTGCAGGTGGTGGAGGATGATGTGGATCTTCTTGTGGCCACATTGCTCTCCAGCTCCAGGACCTCTGCAATCAGGATGCTCAAGAACAGCGGCCATTAGGCAGGGGCTGCTGGGAAGGATTTTGACTCAGCGACAGTGAAGGAACAGAGAGTCCGGATGGGTGAGTGACTTGGAGACGAATTTGCAGCTGTTGCTGTTCCCATGCATCTGCTGCCCTCGCCCTTCTAGGCGGTGGAGGTCACGGGTCTGGAAGGTGCTGTCAAGGAGCCTTGGCGAGTTGCTGAACAAAGAACAAAGAGAACAAAGAACAATACAGCACAGGAACAGGTCCTTCGGCCCTGCAAGCCTGTGCCGCTCATGTGCCTACTAGACCATTCTTTTGTATCCCTCTATTCCCAGTTTGTTCATGTGGTTATCTAGATAAGTCTTAAACGATCCCAGCGTGTCCGCCTCAATCACCTTGCTTGGCAGTGCATTCCAGGCCCCCACCACCCTCTGTGTAAAATACATCCCCCTGACATCTGTGTTGAACCTTGCCCCCCTCACCTTGAACCCGTGACCCCTTGTGTTCATCACCTCCGACCTGGGAAAAAGCTTCCCACTGTTCACTCTATCTATGTCCTTCATAATGTTATACACCTCTATTAGGTCACCCCTCATCCTCTATCTTTCCAGGGAGAACAACCCCAGTTTACCTAATCTCTCCTCATAGCTAAGACCCTCCATACCAGGCAACATCCTGGTAAACCTTCTCTGAACTCTCTCCAAAGCCTCCACGGCCTTCTGGTAGTGTGGCAACCAGAACTGGATGCAGTATTCCAAATGTGGCCGAACCATCGTTCTATACAGCTGCAACATCATATGCCAACTTTTATATTCTATGCCCCGTCCAATAAAGGCAAGCATGCCATATGCCTTCTTCACCACCCCCTCCACCTGTGCTGCCACCTTTAAGGATCTGTGGACTTGTACACCCAGGTGCCTCTGTGTGTCCATACTCCTGATGGTTCTGCCATTTATTGTATAGCTCCCCCTTACATTAGATCTACCGAAATGCATCACTTCGCATTTATCTGGATTAAATTCCATCAGCCATTTCTCCGCCCAATGTTCCAGCCTATCTATAGCCTGCTGTATTCTCTGACAATGTTCATCACTATCCGCAACTCCAGCAATCTTCGTGTCGTCCGCAAACTTGCTGATCACACCAGCTACATCTTCCTCCAAATCATTTATATATATCACAAACAGCAGAGGTCCCAGTACAGAGCCCTGCGGAACACCACTAGTCACAGACCTCCAACCGGAAAAAGACCCCTCCACTGCTACCCTCTGTCTTCTATGGCTAAGCCAGTTCTCCACCCATCTAGCTAGCTCACCTTTTATCCCGTGATATTTAACCTTTTGCACCAGCCTGCCATGAGGGACCTTGTCAAACGCTTTACTAAAATCCATATAGACTACATCCACGGCCCTTCCTTCGTCAATCGTTTTTGTCACCTCCTCAAAAACTCAACCAAATTTGTGAGGCATGACCTCCCTCGTACAAGACCATGCTGTCTATCGCTAATGAGATTATTCAGTTCTAGAGAGCCGTCTCTCCCACCCCAAGTGAAGCGCCCCTTGTTTTCCCCAAAGTTGGTGACCCTGGTGGCGACCCAGGAGAGCCACTGGAAGGAAGGGGGTACTATGTCAGTTGAAATGGAATGGGTGTGGGAAATTCTGGGGGAAGAAAAATGAAAATAGGCAGTTTCTGTTTATTTGTCCCATCATAACGTGTAGGAAGCTGCACTGATATCCTTCTGGGTCGCCTAATTCAAAGCCCTCAATGCTTAAAGAGCCTCATGATCACTTCTGAACACAAATGATCGCTTCCACAAGAAAGTGCTTCAATGATCAGTGCTCATTCCAATTTACATCCAATTTGATACGGGAACAATACCAGTTTTGATAAATGCTGAATCGATGGCAGGACAACGGTTTTGCAGCTGTCTCTCTGGATGTAAAGGTAGAAGAAATGCCTCATCATAACATTTTGACTCCTGCTTGAGAGCCTGCCAGTGAACCAAGGGTGAACTGTTGCTTTCATTGTGGAAATACTCTTCCTCCGACCTGAGAATGAGTCAGAGAAGTGATAATGTGGTGGATGAAAATAAGATCATAGAACCCCTACAGTGCAGAAGGAGGCCATTCGGCCCATCAAGTCTGCACCAACCACAATTCCATCCAGGCCCTATCCTTGTAACCCCCCTGATACTAAGGGGCAATCCCACCCAGACCTGTTCCCCGTAAGCCCAAATATTTATCCCACTCGTTCCCCTAACTTACACATTTTGGGATACTAAGGGACAATTTAGCATGCCCAATCCACCTAGCCTGCACATCTTTAGAGTGTGGGAGGAACCCGGAGCACCCGGAGGAAACCCAAGCAGACACAGGGACTGTGTGCAAACTCCACACAGTCACCCAAGGCTGGAATTGAACCCAGCCTTGTCTCTGGCGCTGTGAGGCAGCAGTGCTAACCACTGTGCCACCTCAAAGATGTTATGAATTTCCATGGCCCCAAAAGAGAGGTGAGCAGTGATAAGGAAGTGGAAGCTAGCTGTCATTGATATATTTAATGTAAATAGATATACTAAAGAGCAAATAGTGACTTCACAGTGACCCAAAGTTTTGGTTCATCTATCACTCCCCCAGGCATTAATTTTCAGTGCACTAGACATCTTCATCCACATCAATAAATTATTTAATAACAAGATTTATATAGTCTACCTTCTAATTATATTCTTGGAGGACAGTGGCTGTGTCTTTAATGGGAAGAAGAAATAAGATGCGATGGCTTCCAAGTTAAACACTTCAAACAGAACAAAATGTGCTTTTGACTGTGCATGTGTCTACAGAATTCTTAACTATGATAATGCATTTTGAAAAAGAGTCTTAACATATCTGACATTCAGACCCTAAATATAATTTAATCTCTCTGAAAACTGTCCATGACTCTCTCTCTCTCTCTCCATGTGTCCCTGTGTCGCTCGCTCGCTGTGTCTCTGTGAGCCTATGTTTGTGTGTGTCTCTTTCTGTATCTCTCTTTCCCTGTGCCTCTGTGTTTCTCTCTTTCCTCGTGCCCGTACCTCTCTCCCTGTATCCCTGTTACTCTAAATTAATTTATCTCTCGGAAAACTATCCGAGGAAAAGCATTTGATTTTGCAGTTCCACAAGCTGGACGTGTAAATCAGCAGGTGAACACTATGCACTGTGCAGGTAAGGATAAACTGTATTCAAATTGAAAATACAAAGTTCACTCCCACAAGGCGGAGGTAATCCTGGTTGCCCCTTTTTTTCATAGAGCTGCATCCAATTTTTATTGAGTTCACCAACTTCAGACATGTCTGTCTTTGGCCTGCTGCGATATTCCAGTGAAACCCAACGCAAGCTGGAGGAGCAGCACCTCACCTTCCCATTAGGTACTAAACTCAACATTGAGTTCAGCAACTTCAGACCTGTCAGTGTGGCGGGGGGGTGAGACGGGGGGGCGGGGGAGGGTAGTGAAAGAAGATTCATACAGACTTGAAATGTTAACTCTGTTTAATATGAAGGGAGTGACACAGGTACACGGAGATAGAGAGAAAGAGAGACAGGGTCACGGAGAGAGAGAGAGAGAAAATGAGTAACCGGGACACAGAGTGAGAGAGGCATAGATACAACTCTGTTCTCTATTTTGATATTTCACTTCCTCAACATCCCTCCCTCCCCCCGCTGGACCAGTCTGTAACTTGTTTTTATGGTTTTGCTTTCAGGGAATGGTGACCCTTGTTCTGCTATTGACACATCCTTATGTCTGATCTTTATCCCACCTTTAACACTTGACTTAGTCTTTAACACTGTCATTACCACCCACTTTGTCTTGTGTCCATGACATCTTTGTTAGCCTCTTATGAGCTTCCGCCTGTCCCTGACCTTCCATTTGCTCCACCCTCTCAGTGTAAAACCCATTGTATTTTTACCTCTCTTCAGCTCTGAAATGTTGGGCAGGATTTCACGGCCTCGTTCGTCCCAAAGCTGTAA